>NC_090031.1:23510829-23575829 GCF_037176765.1 Anolis sagrei | reverse complement strand
AGGCCAAGGGGGTGCTCTCCCCCGGGTCCTCACCATCCTGGGGGTCGTCTTCGGGGTCCTGCGAGGGGCGGGGAAGCGGGTTCAGGAGGCGCTCCAGCTCCTCCGCCAAGGGCGCCGCCATCTTCACCGGCCTGGCTTACCGGGGGTTTCTTTCCCGCCTCCTCTCCGGCCTCGCCGGGCGCGAGACTCCATTTCCCAGAAGCCCTCGCCATTGCCCAGCCCAGCCGAGGCTTCTGGGAGTTGAAGTTCCCCTGCTGTGAGGCGAGCCAATGAGGAGGCGGAGAAGGCGTCCCTCGCTGGAAAGCCAAACCTCTTGGGCCTCAGAGAGCATGCGCAGAATGTTTCTCTCACTACTATCATCACTATTATTTCATTTACCTATTTAAATTATAGTGCATCTTATTTTATTTACTATTTATTCTCTTATCCTATTTACCATTTATTATATTTATAATATATTACTTTATTTACTATTTATTCTATTATTTTATTTACTGTTTATGTATTTATTTTATATTATTCTTGTTTTACTATTTGTTATATTGATTATATATTATTTTATTAATATTTATTTTATTATTTTACTTATTATTTGTTATATTGATTATATATTATTTTATTAATATTTATTTTATTATTTCATTTACTGTTTATTGCATTAATTATATATTAATTTATTTTCTATTTATTTTATCATTTTACTATTTATTATATTGATTATATATTACTTTATTTACTATTTATTCTATTATTTTATTTACTGTTTATTGTAGTAATTGTATATTATTTTATTTACTATTTTTTATTTTACTTACTATGTTATATTGATTATATATTACTTTATTTACTATTTATTTTATTATTTTATTTACTATTTGTTATTTTTATTATATATTACTTTATATACTATTTATTCTATTTTATTTACTATTTATTATATTCATTATATATTATTTTACTATTTTTATTTACATTTATATTTTAAATTATTTTATTTACTATTTATTATATTATTTCATTTACAATGTATTATATATTTCTTTATTTACTATGTTTATTTACTATATTTATTATAAATTATTTCATTTACTATTCTATTTTATAAACTATTGCTTATATTTATTCTATATTATTTTATTTAATATTTATTCTATTATTTTATTTACTGTTTATTATATTTATTATATGTTATTTTACTTACTACTTTTATTTACTATATTTATTCTATATTATTTCCTATTTTTAATATTTGTTCTATATTATTTTGCTCACTATTTTTATTTACTATGTTTATTATAAAAAAAATTTACTATTCTATATTATTTTACTAACTATTTTTGTTTATTATATTTATTCTATATTATTTTATTTACTATTTATTCTATTATTCCATTTAATATTTATTATATTTATTCTATATTATTTTCCTTACTGTTTTTATTTACTATATTCTGTATTATTACATTTAATATTTATTATATTTATTATATATTGTTTTACTTCCTGTTTATTTACTATATTTATTGTAAATTATTTTATTTACTATTTATTCTATTATCTTGTATACTATTTATTATATTTATTCTATATTATTTTATTTATTATTTATTCTGTTATTTTATTTTCTATTTATTTTATTTATTCTATATTATTTTACCTACTATTCTTATTTATTGTATTTATATTCTTTTATGTAGTATTTATTCTATGACTTTATTTTCTATTTATTGTATTTATTCTATTATTTTATTTACTATATTATATTTATTATATATTATTTTACTTACTATATTTACTTACTATGTTTATTCTATATTATTTTATTGTATTTTATTTTATTGGATCTGGATGTGGTTATATTGTTGTTAATAATGTTTTAATTGATATTTTATAATCGAATGTTCTAGCCAATGTTTAAAACATTATTGTTTCTGTAGTTATTATCATCACCATCATCCCATTTCTATCTCTTGATTGAGACGCAAAGAACGCTTGTTATTCTGTCAAGAAACAGGAAAATCGCCTTCAAAACACTCCCGACAGATGGCCATCCAGCCTCTGTTTAAAAGCTTGTATCGATCTACACATATATGTGTGCATATGCATGTGTATGTCTGCATGTAAATGTGTGTATATGTATGTATGCATACAGACACACGTGTGTGTATATATATGTATATACATATATACATATGTGTGTATGCATACATACATATACACATATATACATGCACACATACACATATACATATGTGTGTGTGTATATATATGTGTGTGTGTATATATATGTGTGTGTATAGATACGTATGTGTGTATATGTATATACGTATATATGTGTATACATATAGATATAAATGTGTGTGTATATGTGTATATATGTGAATGTATATGTGTGCTTATATAGAATCATAGAACCATAGAGTTGGGAGAGACCTCATGGGCCATCCAGTCGAACCCCATTCTGCCAAGAAGCAGGAAAATTGCATTCAAAGCACCCCTGACAGATGGCCATCCAGCCTCTGCTTCAAAGCCTCCAAAGAAGGAGCCTCCACCACACTCCAGATAGTTCCACTGCTGAACTCTTCCTCATGTTCAGATGGAATCTCCTTTCTTGTAGTTTGAGGCCATTGTTCCATTGCATCCTAGTCTCCAGGGCAGTGTAAGTGATCACGGGTTTAGGGTGCGGGGTCCCTTTTCGAAGAAATCCACAGAGTCCAATAGGTTCAGGTAAGGCACCGTTTATTCAAGCTGATCAGCATGAGGCGAATAGACATTATTTCTGTAAGTGCTTTCACAGACTGCCGCGCCCCTCCTCGGCTGCAAACCTTTATACTCAAGTAATACAAGAGTGTTTTTGGTCATGGAAAGTACTCTCTTTCCAACCCCCCTCCCTTGACCTTTTGAGGGAAAGTACCTTTTTGCACCTACAGACTTTGCGCTTAACCACAATCCAACTTCCTATGTAAGCTCAAACTTTGTATGACCTCTACATGTCACCTCTTGTTTTTAAAACATTTTCTTCCGTGTTTCTACCCTTTTTTACAGAGAAAGGGTACCTTTCTCCTCTGTTGCTAATTTCATTCAAAGTCCGTTGCTTAGCTATTGCTAATTTCACTCAAAGACCCTTTCAGCAGCAGAAAACAAGCTTGCTCCATCCTCCCTAGAACTTCCTCTCACATATTTATACATGGCTCTCGTCATGTCTCCTCTCAGCCTTCTCTCCTGAAGGCTAAACACGCCCAGCTCTTTAAGCCGCTCCTCACAGGGCTTGTTCTCCAGACCCTTGATCATTTTAGTCGCCCTCCTCTGGACATATTCCAGCTTAGAGTCAACCTCTCTCTTCAATTGTGGTGTCCAGAATTGGACACAATATTCCAGATGGGATCTAACCAAGGCAGAATAGATGTGTGTATATATGTATATGTGTATATATGTGTATCTATCTCATACTGAAGGGAGCTAATGAGACAAACTGACCTGTTTTCCTCTTTTCTCTCTGCTTTTGCTATTCATATGTTCTCCCATATATTTTTCTCTCATATATGTTGCTATTCATGCAATCTGCAGGAAGCTGTAGTTTACCTTACCTCTTGAAGACGGCTTACAGAATAATCCCAGCTCAAACCTTCACTTATTTCTTTATCCTGCTGCTTTCCAGCACCAGAAATCTATTTTCCTAGCCCATGCTGCTAAAGGAGTTTCCAGCTGGATAGAGGAGGAGGAGAAGGAGGAAAAGTAGCACTGAGCAGAGCAATAAGGATTTGTAAGAGAAGAGCTTTGTTGCCAGAGGCTTCAATCAACAAGGTATGCCTCTGATTGTATAATTATTTACCTCATATTTACCTAAACGTTGCCTTGATTCGTTCAGTGTGGCCAAGGATCGGCGCTCAACCAAGTAGGATAATGTGAGGACAAAACACAACATGGAACGCGCAGAGAATTCAATAGCTGATCTGGGTCCTTACGGAAGCATTCAACCTTGTCGCAAAACAATGCCGATATATCGATCGGGGCAAAAAAATTGCATTCCTGACCTCCCAGAGAGAAAGATGAATGCTCCCCCCCCCACCCCACCCCCAATAGAGAGAGGCAGTAAATCTTAATGGGGAGGCCATGCGTCGGTGAGCATATTTCAAACGAGTAGCCACATTTATGTGCAACAGCAAACCTACAAAACAGATAGAATTAATCCTTCGTACTGCAAATCCCAGTGGTAAAGAATACCGGGAATGGCATTTTGGGCACGATTTGGCGGTTCCCATCCTTGCCATCCAAGCAAACCATTTAATTTGGCTGGAGCATTGGAGAAAAGAGAGCAATTGGCCACAAAACTCCTTCATACCAAAGGGAAAGCATCCGCCTCCCATTCTGACACAGCCTTATGCATAAACAACAAGCTATGTGTCACCTTAGTTGTCGATGCACAGTGTTGTGGTGCTATAATTCACTTGGGAGGGGCATAAATGTCAGAATGGCTCCTGCAGTTAGGACCCAAGACACCCCAAACGCAAGAAGAAAGCCATAAATAACAGAACGGCATAGGGATGTGGCCTTGCCCTCATCCTCCATATGCATGTTTCAGTCTTATTCCGTGGAGCTTCTTCACAAAGTTTGGGAATACTCTTTTTTTCTCAATTTGCAAATCTCGGAATCCCCTTTTGGTCCAAACATTAACTTTCCCCAAAGCTCTGTTTCCTAAAGGATATGTTTCAGAGGGTTGAGTAGAGATTTCTGTCTTAGGATGCTGGGAGACCAGCATGTGAAACCTTACTTACCTGTTGAAATCCATTGGGACAAAGCATACTTTCTCAGCCTCAAGGAAAAGCCAAAGTACACATTGGAGGAATACGAGGGTTGAATGAAAAGTAATGCTGCTTCTTGGCAGGGGGTTGGACTGGATGGCCCATAAGGTCTCTTCCAACTCTTTGATTCTATGATTCTATGTGAGGGAAATAAACTGTCAGTTGGAATTTTACTTTGTACCGTAATGTATGAAGAAGGTACTGGCTTGTTCAGTAGACTCTCCTCTACAGTTCCATTTGGCGGGAAGCATTAGCATTGAATGGTGGTGTTGTTAAAGTGCAGAGTATGCAACCCTGCACAGACGGTCGGTCAATACAACTTAAGCAACATGCAGTCATTGAATTTTTGACAACAGAAGGTGTTACCCCAAAGGAGGTTCATCAGAAAATGCAAGTTGTTTAGGGTTATTGCGTTGATGTGAGTTCTGTGCGCCGTTGGGTGAGAAAGTGTAAAGATGTTGAGGTGGGAACAACTGACTTGTGTGACAAACAAAGAGTTGGACATCCTGTGACAGCAACCACCGAGTTTCACAAGCAAAAGGTTGACAGATTGATTCAGGACAATTGTCGTATCACTCAGAGAGAAATTTCAAGCATAATCGGCATTTCACAAGAACGTGTGGATCACATTATTGCTTTGCTTGGCTATTGGAAGATCTGTGTACAATGGGTACCCAGGATGCTGACGCCTGAAATGAAAGTGCACAGACTTGAAAATTCAGAGACTGGATCTCACCACCGTACAACATCCTCCATACAGTCCAGTTTTACACCATCTGACTTCCATCTGTTCCCAATAATGAAAGAAGATCTGCGGGGACATCATTATGCTTCTGATAAAGAGGGAACTGTGAGACGCTGGTTGCAGAAACAGAGTGTTTACTTCTTCCATGACGGCTTCAGAAAACTTGTGTGACAATCAGAGTTGGACATCCTGGAACAGCAACCACTGAGTTTCACAAGCAAAAGGTTGACAGGTTGATTCAGGACAATTGTCGTATCACTCAGAGAGAAATTTCAAGCATAATCAGCATTTCACAAGAATGCGTGGGTCACATTATTGCTTTGCTTGGCTATCGGAAGATCTGTGCATGATAGGTTGTGGAAACAGAGTGTTGACGGCTTCAGAAAACCTGTTCATTGTTGGCAGAAATGTATCCAATTGTCTGGTGATTATGTGGAAAAGTGAATAGTGGTAGTTAAAGAGCACATTCTAAGGATGATTTCTGAGTTTGATTTATTAAAATATTCCCATCCAAACCCAAGTAACAAAGGTGGAGGCATTACTTTTCATTCAACCCTCGTACGTCCATCCAAGGAAACATTAGGATGGTGTTACTGTAAGTTGCCGTCGGCTTTAAGGAAGTTAACAAGAAAGATGACAAATAATAATAATAAACTGGTAGGCTGGCTGGGATTTCTGGGAGTTGTAGGCCAAAACATTTGGGGACCCACAGGTTGAGAACTATGTAAAAAGAAAGATATTATGGTATAATAATAATAGGAGTTGCCTTAAAGGCATGTAACAAGAGAGCCAATATGGGATATTATTAGTGTCCGGAATCGGATTCTGAATATCGGGCTCTTCCCAAGGGCCTGGGATATTATTATTATTATTAGTAGTAGTAGTAGTAGTAGTAGTAGTAGTATTAGTATTATTATTACTAGCCATCCCCTGCCACACGTTGCTGTGGCCCAGTCTGTGTATATGTGTTTATGTGTGTATATATATTTGTGTATAGTATATATATGTGTGTGTGTATATATTTGTGTATTTCTGTGTTTATATGTGTATATGTATATTGTGTATATGTGTGTCCTTGTGTATATACATATATGTGTGTATATATGTGAATGTATATGTATATAGGTGTAGGTGTATATGTATGTGTGTGTATATATGCGTATATGTGTGCGTGCTTGCATATATATGTATGTGTGTGTATATATTTGTGTATTTCTGTGTTTATATGTGTATATGTATATTGTGTATATGTGTGTCCTTGTGTATATGCATATATGTGTGTATATATGTGAATGTATATGTATATGTGTGTAGATATATATGTATGTGCGTGTATATATGTGTGTGTGGTTGCATATATATGTGTGTGTGTGTATATTTGTGTATATGTATATTGTGTATATGTGTGTCCTTGTGTATATGCATATATGTGTATATTGGTGTGTGCTTGCATATATATGTGTGTATATATATATGTGTGTATTTCTGTGTTTATATGTGTATATGTATATTGTGTATATGTGTGTCCTTGTGTATATGCATATATGTGTGTATATATGTGAATGTATATGTATATGTGTGTAGATATATATGTATGTGCGTGTATATATGTGTGTGTGGTTGCATATATATGTGTGTGTGTATATATTTGTGTATATGTATATTGTGTATATGTGTGTCCTTGTGTATATGCATATATGTGTATACATGTGAATGTATATATATGTGTGTGTGTAGGTGTATATGTATGTGTGTATATGTATATAGGTGTATATGTATGTGTATATATATGTGTGTGCTTGCATGTATGTGTGCATGTGTATATGCATATGAATGCATGTGTATATGTATATATGGTTTATTTTGGGGGGGGGGTTAAAGTTTGTTCTGTTGTTTTTGTGTGTTTTTAGGGGTGATGGACACTCATTGGACTATTAGGTGTATTGTGTCAAAATTTCATGTCAGTCCATCCAGTGGTTTCTGAGTTATGTTTCTCCCAGTAACGAACATTACATTTATTTATATATATATATATATATATATATATATATATGGAGCCCCCGGTGGCACAGTGGGTTAAAGCCCTGTGCCGGCAGGACTGAAGACCAATAGGTCGCAGGTTCGAATCCGGGGAGAGGCGGATGAGCTCCCTCTATCAGCTCCAGCTCCCCATGCAGGGACATGAGAGAAGCCTCCCACAAGGATGATAAAAACATCAAAATCATCCGGGCATCCCCTGGGCAACATCCTTGCAGATGGCCAATTCTCTCACACCAGAAGTGACTTGCAGTTTCTCAAGTCAATTCTGAGACAACAACAAAAATTATTATTATTATTATTATTATTATTTGAAACACAACAAGATGAGTCCACAGCAGACATGATCACTCTGCTGGCTGTTGTATTGGATCACACGTCGGACACTTCCCGAGTGTCTAGGACTTTGTGATGTATCAGCAAATAACGTATGCAGATCCCAGTATGGTGGCCTTCTGCAGCTGGCAGATGGTATATTTTGTCAGCGCTGGTTGTGTTTAAGTGCAGGCCAAGACCTTAGGCACTGCACCCAGTGTGCCCATCACCACTGGGACCACCTTGACTGGCTTGTGCCAGAATCTTTGCATTTCGATCTTTAAATCCTCATATATTACTATTTTCCCTTCTGTCAGAATATGAAAGCAGACCATAACACTGTGAGAAAGAACCAGACGACAAAGAGACAAAACCAATGGGTCGCTTTGGATGCTGTTACAAGAAGCAGCCGTCATTCCCTTCCTTCGGTCAGAAAGAAAGACAGAACGCATTGAAAGCACCGAATGAAACACAGGTTATCTAAACATCCGATTTTCTAGTTTTATTAAAAATTCACAAATTCTTTGAATCCGCCTTCTCCGCCCACCTACCCACCCCCTTTTTTGTCATACAGTGAATGGTCTAATATGCACTGGAGGTCACACAAGCTTAGGTTTTATTTGAACAATAAAAGACATATGAGAAATCTTAATATATAAAGTGGGGGGGAAAAGCAGCCGCTGCTGACGGCCTATTTGACCATAAAATTTAAATATTTTGGACTTCTTTTTTTCTTTCAAAGACACAAAAATAAAACCTGTGTGGGTCTATATAAGTCATATTAACAATTCCATTCATGTCGAACAGGACTAAACATTAGCAAAGATGTTCATTGTTTTCCCCCCCTCCCCAGGCTGCGGGCGCCGCGCTCCCAAAAATTAAAAAAAAAGAATATTTGTGCTCTAGAATTGTTTTATTTGGCAACGATCTTGATTTTTATAAGGTATTTTATTATTATTTATTCTTAGTATTATTATTATTATTATTATTATGATTCTTTGCCTTCTGTAAACACCACCTTTACAAACTAGCACAGTGAAACACAAAGCCCTGTAATGCCTTTTAACAGCTACAGAAGAAAAAAAGAAGGAAAATTAACGAGATTTAAGAGGAAAAGGAAACAAACTATTTTGGTTGATTGCTCAAAACACGTTGCTTTTGAACAAGAGGTTCTAAAACAGGGTTTATTTTTCCTTTTAGTTAATAAAACGTTGAGCTCCTGAATTTAACATTCGACGTAAACAGTTGACTGTTCTTTTTTTTTTCTATAGTTCCATAGTCTTTTTTATATATATTTTTTTGTTTGTTTAGCTTTGATTTCTGTGAAGGTAGAATACTTTGTGGTTCGTTTCTTTCAAGTCTTTTTCCCTTTCTTTCTTTAGAACTTTAGAAGTCTAAACAAAGACTTTTTTTTTTGAGGATTATTGGTGTGTGTTGCTCCGAGAAGGTAGAAGAGTTGACGCTGAGGGCTTACGTTTCGATATTTGCTATTTCGGCCAAAACAAAAACCCAAAACAAAACTTTCCCCAAAAAAGAAGAAATAATAATAATAATAACCAACCGCAAAATAAACTACATTTCGTTCGCCTCACCTGACCTTTCTGAGGCTTAAAAGTCTGCCGGTCGGTCGTGTCGCGGGGACGCGTTCGGTTTTCAAAGGCGAAACGAACAAAGCGACAAAAGCGTGGTTTCGAAAACTGCGAGGGATTCTTTGAAGCTTTTCTTCTCTTGCTGCCTTTTGTTCGACACGAGTCTCTTTTCCTATACGAGAAAAAAAAAGTCTTGAGTGATTTTTCCGTGTTCCAGAAGCACTCTCTCCTGACGTTTCGCCTGCATGTATGGCAGAAGTGGTGAGGTCTTCATCTTGCGCACATATTTATGCCATCCCATCCATATTATGTATATGGCAGTAGTATCGAAACACATCCACTCCATCGCTTATACAAAAAAACAGTTTTCTTTCCCTTTCTTTCCGAGTCTCTGTGAGGACGATTGTCCCTCCCTTCCCTTGGTTCTTGGTTCAGTCCGTAGCAAAACTGTAGCTTTGATCTGAAGCAAATGACCGCCTTTGTCTCAAAAGGAGAAACGAAAAACCGGGCAAAAGAGAATCCTTTTAGCCCCCCAAAAAACACAATATATATATATTGTCTTAGGGCAGGGGCGAAAGGAATGTCCGACACGTCTGTACACCTCTCAGGATAAGCGAAGATGGAGGTCGGCCGCTACTCAGGTCCAAGCCCAGCCTTGCCGTTCAAAGCTACCATACGGCGGCTTCGTTCATTTCGGGCGGATGGGACAAGTGGTTCGCGTAGGTGCTGCCCCCGCCGTTGACGGATATCGAGGAGAACGGAGGGCTGGGGCCGAACACTTCCGCGGACATGGAGTGCAAGGAGCCGGGCAAGTTGGGCTCCGGGCTGGGCGAGTCGCCCGGCGGGTGGGACAGGATATCCGTGAAACGCTGGGCCTCGCTGGAAGGGTGGTGCCCCGGCAAAGGGTGCTCCATGCCCCCCAGGGGTGTCCCCGAGGGGCCCGAGGACGGCACGAATGGGAGGTCCACCGGCGTCTGGGCCTGTGAGGAAGGGGGTCCCTGCGGGAAGAAGTCGTAGTTGCTCCCGGGTCCATAGTATTCGCTCTGATAATCTGCGGGACGGAAGAGAGAGAATGGTTGGCATAAAGTCAAGTTCAAGAACAGACAGCAGTTAATGCACTAAACCAGGCACAGGCAAACTTAGGCCCTCCATGTTTTGGAGTTCAACGCCCACAATTCCTATCTAGGAGTCTTAGCGGCTGAATGTAAGTCAACAAAAAAGCCAATGTGATTCTAGGCTACGTCAAGAGGACCATCAAAGGACACCATAGTCCCACTCTTTTCTGCTTTAGTTAAACCTCACCTGGAATAAGCCTGTGTCCACAAACCAAGGAGGATTTATGTATTTTTTATTTATTTATTTACTGTATTTTATACCGCCTTTCTCAGCCAATCGGCGACTCAAGGCGGTTTCCAACAAATCAGTATACATAAATCATAATCTAGATAAAAAAAACATTAAACAGTACAAGACATCACAAAAGCAGGATATGGACAAGCTGAAAAGTGGACAAAATGTTCAAAGGACTCCCAAACTCAAGGTCAGTGCCCACCAAACCCCTCCCAGCATTTTCTGTCTGTGATGGAAGTTCTGTGTGCCAAGTTTGGTTTAATTCCAACATCAGTGGAGTTCAGAATGCTCAATGATTGTAGGTGAACTATAAATCCCAGCAACTACAACTCCCAAATGTCAAGGTCTGTTTTCCCCAAACTCCACCAGTGCTCACATTTGGGCTTGTT
Source organism: Anolis sagrei (assembly GCF_037176765.1). Classification (NCBI taxonomy): domain Eukaryota; kingdom Metazoa; phylum Chordata; class Lepidosauria; order Squamata; family Anolidae; genus Anolis; species Anolis sagrei. The sequence goes on along the minus strand of NC_090031.1, from coordinate 23,564,602 downwards.
GAGTATTCGTGCCAAGTTTGGTCCAGATCTATCACTGTGTGAGTCCACAGTGCTCTCTAGATGTAGGTGAACTACAACTCCCAAACTCAAGGTCAATATCCACCAAACCCCTTCCAGCATTTTCTGTTGGTTATGAGAGTTCTGTGTGCCAAGTTTGGTTCAATTACATCATCGGTAAAGTTCAGAATGCTCTTTGATTGTAGGTGAACTATAAATCATAGCAACTACAACTCCCAAATGTCAAGGTCTATTTTCCCCAATCTCCACCAGTGCGCACATTTGGGCATGTTGAGTATCCGTGCCAAGTTTAGTCCGGATCCATCATTATTTGTGTCCACAGTGCTCTCCGGATGTAGGTGAACTACAACTCCCAAACTCATGGTCAATGCCCACACAACCCTTCCAGTATTTTCTGTTGGTCATGGGAGTTCTGTGGGCCAATTTTGGTTCAATTCTATCGTTGGTGCAGTTCAGAATGCTCAGAATGCACCAACTCTGGGGTTGGTGCTCATCTCCATTTCTAAGCCAAAGAGCCGGCATTGTCCATAGACACCTCCAAGGTCATGTGGCCACTGGCATGACTGCATGGAGTGCCATTACATTCCCGCCAGAGCGGTACCTATTGATCTACACACATTTGCATGTTTTTGAACTGCTAGGTTCTGCCAACTTAGCAATTCGAAAACATGCAAATGTGAGTAGATCAAGAGGCATTGCTTCTGCAGGAAGTGAAAAACTGCAAATGAAGATATTGCTATTGTTTTCCAGTCCAGCTCTGTGATCAATGGTTAGTGGAAACCGAGGACAGAATCACATGGGAGGACGCAGAGTTTCCTGGAGAGTTCTCCAAATCAGAATGAACTCTCCTCCCATCAACCTCATCCTCGTTTTGACCCTATGAAGCATCTGCACAAATCTGAACTTGATATATGTATGATAATGATGATGATGACTACTAAGGTTTCCAGTCAGGTTCTGGCTGGTTGGAGTGAATGTAAAACCCATAGGATCTCAGTGTCCTAAAGGGTGGATTGAGTAGGAGAAGGCCATCCGAAAAGACAGTGAAAACTCACGGCAACCCAGATCCTTGTGGCACTCCTGCCTTACATCTAAAGTTCATGTTAATGATTGCAATACATTTATTAGGCCTATCTCTATTTATTATCCACCGCATCCTATTGGCGCAACAGGTTCGGGAAATGGCCAGAAGGGATTCACAAGGCCTTTCCCTCCCTGCCAATACAAAACAAAACGAGAAACTAGGCAAGTAGGGTTTATATATCTGTGGAATAATGCCTAGGGTGGGAGAAAGAACTCTTGCCTGGGTTTATGTGAGTTTTCCAGGCTATATGGCTATGTTTCAGAAGCATTCTCTCCTGACATTTCACCCACATCTATGGCAGGCATCCTCAGAGGTTGTGAGGTCTGTTGGAAACTAGGCAAGTGGGGTTTATATATCTGTAAAATGATGTCCAGGGTGGGAGAAAGAACTCTTGCCTGGGTTTATGAGTTTTCCAGGCTATATGGCTATGTTTCAGAAGCATTCTCTCCTGACATTTTGCCCACATCTATGGCAGGCATCCTCAGAGGTTGTGGGGTCTGTTGGAAACTAGGCAAGTGGGGTTTATATATCTGTGGAATAATGTCCAGGCTGGGAGAAAGGACTCTTGCCTAGGTTGCTGTGAGTTTTCTGGGCTATATGGCTATGTTTCAGAAGCATTCTCTCCTGACATTTCACCCACATCTCTGGCAGGCATCCTCAGAGGTTGTGAGGTCTGTTGGAAACCAGGCAAGTGAAGTTTATATATCTGTAAAATCTATAAACTCTTGCCTGCTTGAGGCAAGTGTGAATGTTGCAAAGGTCCAACCTGTTTAGCATTGAATGGCCTTGCAGCTTCAAACCCTGGCTGCTTCCTGCCTGGGGGAATCCTTTGTTGAGAGGTGTTCGTTGTCCCTGATTGTTTCATGTCTGGAATTGCCATTATTTTTAAAATGTTGCTCTTTATTTACTGTCCTGATTTCAGAGTTTAGCCAGATTGTGTTCATTTTCATAGTTTCCTTCTTTCTGTTGACATTGTCCACATGCTTGTGGATTTCAGTGGCTTCTCCGTGTAGTCTGACATAGTGGATGTGAGAGTGGTCCAGAATTTCTGTGTTCTCAAATAATATGCTGTGTCCATGGTTCTGATTCCAGCCATGAAAGCCTCCGACAACACATTGCGATACCGCTGCTCGCTCTATATATTCCATTTACGGCCTCCTTTTCTCTCAAAACTGGGACATCACACTTCACCACGACTGATTTACCGCAGACTGAGCCAGGGGGTGTTGTGTAATGTTTTCGATACGTTACTAGGTTTTTAAATGGTTTTAACCCTCTATTTTTAATAATTTTCATCTTGAATCCTATTTCGGTGTTTGTACAGTTTTTAGTGTTGTTGATTGCTGTGAGTCTCTTTCGAGAGAGGAAAAATTGGTCTATAGTAACTACAATCATAATATATTGTCAAAGGCTTTCATGGCCGGAATCACTGGATTGTTGTAGGCTTTTTTGGGCTATATGGCATGTTCTAGAGAAGCATTCTCTCCTGACGTTTCGCCTGCATCTATGGCAAGCATCTTCAGAGGTTGTGAGTTCAGACCTCACAAACTCTGAAGGATGCTTGCCATAAATGCAGGCGAAACGTCAGGAGAGAATGCCTCTAGAACATGTCCATATAGCCCGAAAAAACCTACAACAACCCACAATCATAATAATCAATAATAGGCCCTCTTCTTAGAGAGAAAACACAGCTATGTTGTTGTTGTTGTTGTGGTTGATTTATACCTTGCCTTTCTTTGCAAGGTGGCAAACAGCCACACACTTGGATCAATTTGAAACAGTGTTTCTCAACCTTCCCAATGCCGTGACCCCTTAATACAGTTCCTCATGTGGTGGTGGCCCCCAACCATAACATTATTTTCGTTGTTTCTTCACAACTGTCAATTGCTACTGTTATGAATCATCATGTTAATATCTGATATGCAGGATTATTTTCATCCACTGGATCAAATTTGGCACAAATACCCAATATGCCCAAATTTGAATACGGATGGGATTGATTGTGTCATTTGAGAGTTGTAGTTGCAGGATTTATAGTTCGCCTACAATCAAAGAGCATTCTGAACTCCACCAACAATGGAATTGAACCAAACTTGGCACACAGAACTCCCATAACCAACAGAAAGTACTAGAAGGATTTGGTGGGCATTGACCTTGAGTTTGGAGTTATAGTTCACCTACATCCAGAGAGCACTGAGGGCTCAAACAATGATGGATCTGGATCAAACATTGCACGAATACTCAATATGCCCAAATGTGAACACTGGTGGAGTTTGGGGAAAATAGACCTTGACATTTGGGAGTTGTAGTTGCTGGGATGTATAGTTCACCTACAATCAAAGAGCATTCTGAACTCCACAAACAATGGAATTGAACCAAACTTCCCACACAGAACTCCCAAGGTGAAAAGAAAACACTAGAAGGGTTTGGTGGGCACTGACCTTGAGTTTTGGAGTTGTAGTTCACCTACATCTAGAGAGCACTGTGGACTCAAAACAATGATGGATCTGGACCAAACTTGGCATAAATACTCAATAAGCACAAATGGGCCAAACTTTCCACACAGATGCCTCATGAACAACATAAAATACTGGAAAAGTTTGTTGGGCATTGACCTTGAGTTTGGGAGTTGTAGTTCACCTCCATCCAGAGAGCACTGTGGACTCAAACAATGATGGATCTGGACCAGTTTGGCACAAATACTCAAAATGTGAACACTGGTGGAGTTTGTGAAAATAGACCTTGACATTTGGGGTTGTAGTTGCTGGGATGTATAGTTCACTTCCAATCAAAGACCATTCTGAATCCCACCAATGATAGAATTGGGCCAAACTTCCCACACAGAACTCCCATGACCAACAGAAAATACTGTGTTGGAAATAAGACACTCCCAGTTGTAGGTGAACTACAACTCCAAAAATCATAAATGACCCCCCCCCCAAAAAAAAAAAACCCTACCAGTATTCAAATTTGGTTGTATTGTGTATTTGTGCCAAATTGAGCCCAGTGAATGGAAATACATCCTGCATATCCGAGATTTACATGACAATTGCAATCAGTAGCAAAATGGCAACAGAAATAATGTGATGGTTGGGGGTCAGCACAACAAGAGGGGCTGCATTAAGGGGTCAAGGCATTAGGGAGGTTGAGAGTGGATAAGGCCTGAGTGTTTCTGCAGGGAGTGAGATTGGACTCAGAGAGAGCAGCAGGCTTTGGGGTTGGCCTAGCTCTCTCCCCCTCTTTCTCTGCGCCTTTCTCCCCCTGGAGAGGCCGCCCCACATTCCCCGCCGGCCCAAGCCCGCGACCCACCTCCGTAGAAGGCGAAGGGCCCGTTGGGGAGCAGCTCTCCGGGCTCGAGGCGGTCCACGAGCGGCCTCATGCGGCGTGGGCTGCGGAAGAAGGCGTGCCGCCGGGCCCCCAGGGCGCTCAGCTGCTTCATGCGCCGCTCCTTGGAGCGCCGGTTCTGGAACCACACCTGGAAGAGAAGGAGCAAAACAAAGCCCAGTCAGAGCAGAGGAAGGGAGGGAGGAAGAGGGGGAAAGGCCCGGAAGATGGGGTTCGGGGTTCGGAAGGGAGCCCGGGAAACAGACGCACACATTTGAAAGGTTTCCCTCCTTCCAGCGCAGAGAGAGACCCTTTGCAAAGGGTTTTGGGGAGGTTTGGGGACCTTCCATCCAGCGCAGAGAGAAAGGTCGTGGGGGCTTTTCGAAGGACATTTTGGGGGACCTCTTCCCAAGCCCACGGAGAGGACATTTGGAGAGGTTTTGGGGACCCTCCTTCGAGTGCATCGAAGGGCATTTGGAGAGGTTTTGGGGACCTCTTTCCAAGCCCACAGAAAGGCCGTTTGGAGAGGTTTTGGGGACCCTCCTTCGAGTGCATCGGGCATTTGGAGAGGTTTTGGGGACCTCTTTCCAAGCCCACAGAGAGGCCCTTTGGAGAGGTTTGGGGGACCCTCCTTCGAGTGCATTGGGGGGCTGTTCGAAGGCGTTTGGAGAAGTTTTGGGGACCTCTTTCCAAGCTCACGGAGAGGTCATTTGGAGAGGTTTTGGGGACCCCCCTTCGAGTGCATTGGGGTTTTTTTCGAAGGGCGTTTGGAGAGGTTTTGGGGACCTCTTTCCAAGCCCACAGAGAGGTTATTTGCACAGGTTTTGGGGACCCTCCTTTGAGTGCATTGGGGGGCTTTTCGAAGGCGTTTGGAGAGGTTTTGGGGACCTCTTTCCAAGCCCACAGAGAGGTCATTTGCACAGGTTTTGGGGACCCTCCTTCGAGTGCATGGAAGGGCATTTGGAGAGGTTTTGGGGACCTCTTTCCAAGCCCAGAGAAAGGCCCTTTGGAGAGGTTTTGGGGACCCTCCTACGAGTGCATTGGGGGGCTTTCCGAAGGGCGTTTGGAGAGGTTTTGGGGACCTCTTTGGCGATGTTTTCGGGGGCCCCTTCAAGCGCGCCGAGAAAGGTTGGGACGCCTTTTCTAATGACATTTGGAGAGCTTTTCGGGACCCTCTTTGAAGCGCCCAGAGAGGCCCTTCGGATAGGTTGAGGACCCTTTTCAAGGGCACTTTTGGGAAGTTTTAGCGACCAAGAGGCCATTTGGTAAGATTGGGGGCTGTTCTAAGGCATTTGGAGAAGTTTTCGCCCCCCCCCCCCTTTCAATCGCAGAGAAAAAAAAGTTAGAGGAAGGGTTTTCCGAAGGACATTTTGGAAAAGGTTTTGGGGACCTCTTCCCAAGGTCCTCCAACCTCTCCAAATCCTCTTTGATAAGAGGTTGGGGACTCTTTTCAAAAGGGATTTGGAGAGGTTTTTCCAAGAGGCCGTTTGGAAAGGTTGGGGGACTTTTCGAAGGCGTTTGGAAAGGTTTGGGGGCCTCTTCCCGAGCCTTTGGAGAGGTTTGGGGGCTCCTCCTTCGAGTGCACTGGGGGGCTTTTCGAAGGGCATTTGGAGAGGTTTTGGATGTCTCTTTCCAAGCCCACGGAGAGGCCCTTTGGAGAGGTTTTGGGGACCCTCCTTCGAGTGCATTGGAGGGCTTTTCGAAGGCGTTTGGAGAGGTTTTGGGGGGCTCTTTCTAAGCCTACTGAGAGGCCATTTGGAGAGCTTTTGGGGACCCTCCTTCGAGTGCATTGGAGGGATTTTCGAAGGCGTTTGGTGAGGTTTTGGGGGCCTCTTTCCAAGCCCACGGAGAGGTCCTTTGGAGAGGTTTTGGGGACGCTTCTTCAAGCGCACAGAGAGACCTTTTGGAGAGGTCGGAGATCCCTTTCGAGGCCCACTTGGAGAGGTTTTGGGGAGCCCTCTCCAAGCCCACGGAGAGGCCCTTTGGAGCGGTTTGGGGGACCCTCCTTCGAGTGCATTGGGGGGCTTTTCGAAGGGCATTTGGAGAGGTTTTGGGGGCTCTTCTTCAAGCGCCCAGAGAGGCCCTTTGGAGAGGTTTGGGGACCCGTCTCAAAATGCCTTTGGAGAGGTCGGAGATCCCTTCCGAGGCCCACTGGGAGAGCTTTTGGGGAGCCCTTTCCTCACTCGGGGGGGGGGGGCTCTTTCCAAGCGCGCGGAGAGGCCGTTTGGAGAGGTCGGGGGACCCTTTCCCAACCACGCTTGGAAAGGTTTTGGGAACCTCATTCCGAGCGCCTTTGGAGAGGTTGGAGGGAGCCCTTTCCAAGCACAGTGCGGATCCTTTTCAATGCGCATTTGGAGAGGTTTTGGGGACCCCTTTCCGCGCGCAGAGCTGTTCCCTCGCCTGGCAGCGCCGAAGGAAGGAAGGAAGGAAGGAAGGAAGGAAGGAAGGAAGGAAGGAAGGAAGGAAGGAAGGAAGGAAGGAAGGGGCCCCTGCTCTTCCCTTCTCCTCTTTCCCCTGCCTCTCTCCTTCTCTCTCCTTCTCTGCCCGAAATCCCAGCCCCGAAGACACCTTGCAAACCAGGACAGTTCACAACACGGGGAAACACGCGTCACGCATTCTCATTTCGGCGGAGGGAAGAGCGGGCCTTGCTTTCCCCAACGCCCAAAGGGAACCGCGATTGAAATCATTTCACGACCACCTTGTAGACGCCCTCGGAGCGCAAACCAAAGCCTCCTCTGCGTCCCCTCCGAAATAAAGAAACCAACGCGAGGCGCAAAACCCGGCCCGAAGCGAACACGCAAGGCTCTGCTCGTCTGAATGCAGGACACGCGGAGGGAGGATCGGGCCCTGCCATTCCACATACATCTCATACCCACAGACATTGATTGACACACATCGAGGCCCCGTCTACTCGACTATGGAATCCGCAGTCCCAGAATGCAGATTAGCTGCATGCCACGGATTTCTATGGCAGTCCAGACTCATCGAATCCCCATTACCACATCTCATCCAGATGCCATTGCAATGTCGTTCAAACTACATAATATATCGTATGTGTTATATATGTTAGATTTTTTATATATCACATATATACATTAATACACATATCCATATTTACACATATACACATATCTATCTATTAGGCTTGGGCAATCCATGGTTCTAAAGTACTTACAAAACTAAAGTTCTGGTGGTGAAAATTCCAGAATTCTAACAAAACTCTCAAAATTTCATAATAAATGGCAGTTCCTAATTGGTTCTGTCATTAAAATCACCAATAATGAAATAATAATTAAATTTTGAAAGTTTTGTTAGAGTTCTGAAATTTTCACCACCAGAACTTTAGTTTTGTAAGTACTTTAGAACCATTTAGAACCATGGATTGCCCAAGCCTACTATCTATCTATATGCACGTGTGTCTTTAGTGTTCTAATGTAGCACAAATCCTATGTAAAACCATACTACGGACTTTTGACATTAATATTGAAATCTGAAATATATACAGAAAATCTTTACGTTGCACACATATATACATGCCCATTATATATACATATATACACACATATACACATAACACACACATATGCACATAACACACACACATATAAACACGCGCATATATACATATATACACACACATATATGCTCATAACATATATATATGCACACATATATGTACATAACATATATACATACACATATATACATATATACACACACATATATGCACATAACATATATACCTATATATACACATATGCACAACATATATACATATATATACACACATATATGCACATGACATATGTATACACACATATATACATACATATACATATATGCACAACACATATATATGCACAACACATATATACATATATATACACACATATATGCACATGACGTATGTATACACACATATATACATATATATACAGATATGTGTACATATATAACATATATGCATGCACATGTACATATGCACATAACACACACATATACATACATATATGCACATAACATATATACATATATACACATATATGCACATAACATATATACATATATACATATATATGCACAACACATATATACACACATATATGCTTATGACATACATATATATGTCATATATAGATAAATGTATACACACATATATATGCACATAACATACATATATATCTATATGCACATAACACACACATATACATATATATATACACACACATATATATGCACATAACATACACACATATATATATACACACATATATAAGCACATAACATATACACACATGCACATAACATATATGCACATAACAAATATATATATACGCATATATATGTATACACACATATTATGCGTATAACATACACACACACACACACATATATATATATATGCATATAAAATATATATATACACGCGCACACAGGGTGTCTCCTCCCCAAATGTATCCATACTTTGAACAGTTAATAGAAAGGCAATTGGAAGGCTAAGGAAGAATAATCCTTATTTCCTATGTTCTGCACAAAGCATCTCTTCTCAGCAATCCAGGGAAGAATAGTTTGGGGGCACCCTTTCCGAGGGCACCCCCCCCCCCCAAAGGCCTTCTTGAGCCACAGCTTTCCCATCCAACCCTGTTTCTGGACCAACCTGGGCAAACTGTTACCAACAATTAACACACCAATAAACATGGGAAGGGCCACAGAAAGGGGGAGTGTAAGCCAGGCCTTGCCTGGAGGTCCCTTCTCTCCTTTGTGGCTCTCCCTGCAGCATTCAGAGAGGGGACGTATGATGGCAAGGTCTCCCCTTGGCTCCAGAAACACACACAAGCACAACAGGGCTTCGGCAGATCCCTCTGCCTTGAGCCAGAGACCCTCTGGGCATACGCAGAGTGCCATAAATCAACCACACTTCCATCTCCAAAAAAGCAGGGGAAAAACAGGTTGGCACAATTTGATACATGTTGTTGCATCCCAAACAAGCCAAAGTGAAAGACTTCTGAGCCAAACAACAACAACAACAACATGTTAGCTTTGGCCTGCTTCTTACCAAAACAGAGGGGAAAGCCACAGTTCAATGACTAGGGAGAGCCCTTCCTCATCATACATGAGATGTGCCAACTCTAGGATCCTATTGGACTCATTTGTGGTGGTTCATGTGGAACACTATTGTGGAACACTATTGTTACAATTGGGGAGTACAGAAGGGTCCATCACCCCCTCAATAATGCATTGAGACCCATTTTTTAAAAAGGCCCTAAAGCCAACTGGGCAAAAAAGGGACTTCCTGGGCCTACATTGGCTTGAAAGTGTGGTGGAAAAGCCCCTTCAGCCACTGGAGGGCATTATTGATCTGAATTTAATGACCTTTGGTTTGTCCCTTTGGGAGCCTGAAATTATGGAAACAGTCGCAATACTAATAATAATTTTATTTCAGGTCAGGAGCGACTTGAAAAACTGCAAGTCACTTCTGATGTGAGAGAATTGGCCATCTGCAATGATGTTTTATCATCCTTGTGGGAGGCTTCTCTCATGTCCCCGCATGGGGAGCTGGAGCTGACAGAGGGAGCTCATCTGCACTCTCCTCGGATTCAAACCTGCGACAGGGGTTTTACCCACTGCACCACGGGGGGGGGGGGGCTACTAATACTACTACTACTAATAGGTTAAAGGTAAAGGTTTTCCCCTGACATTAAGTCCAGTCGTTCCCTGGAATCGAACCTGCGACCTTTCGGTCAATAATAATAATAATAACGAATAATAATAACGAATAATAATAATAATTTATTTATTTCCTATACCTATACCCCACCCTTCTCACCCCTGGGGGGGGGGACGGACGGACCTCAGGGCGGCCTCACAACAAGCATCGTAAGATGCATTACTATCATAAAACAATTAAATAGCATTCAACGAATACAATTAAAAACAATTGATTAAACACGCCAGTTAAAAATCAAATCCGAGTTTGGGCCAATTCATTGTCATTGCTCTCCTAGGTTTCCTGATCATCATCATCATCATCATCATCATCATCACACAGTCCTAGACACCAAGAGAAACTACTGGAAAGGCTGACACAATAAGAGGATTTAAAGATCAAACTGCAATGTCTCTGGCACAAGCCAGTCAAAGTGATTGCCACAATGGGTGCAATGCCTCAAGACCTTGGCCTGCACTTAAACACAATCGGCGCTGACAAAATTACCATCTTTCCGCTGCAAAAGGCCACCTTACTCAGATCTAGACACTTGGGGAATGTCCGATGTGTCATCCAATACAAGCCAGTCAAGGTGATCGGCACACTGGGTGCAATGCCTCAAGACCTTGGCCTGCACTTAAACACAATCAGTGCTGACAAAATTACCATCTCTCCGCTGCAAAAGGCCACCTTACTCAGATCTAGACACTTGGGGAATGTCCGATGTGTGATCCAATACACACAGTCAAGGTGATCGGCACACTGGGTGCAATGCCTCAAGACCTTGGCCTGCACTTAAACACAATCAGCGCTGACAAAATTACCATCTGTCCACTGCAAAAGGCCACCTTACTCAGATCTAGACACTTGGGGAATGTCCGATGTGTCATCCAATACAATAGTCAAGGTGATCGGCACACTGGGTGCAATGCCTCAAGACCTTGGCCTGCACTTAAACACAATCAGCGCTGACAAAATTACCATCTGTCCGCTGCAAAAGGCCACCTTACTCAGATCTAGACACTTGGGGAATGTCCGATGTGTGATCCAATACAACAGTCAAGGTGATCGGCACACTGGGTGCAGTGCCTCAAGATCTTGGCCTGCACTTAAACACATTTATTATTTATTTTATTTATTTATTTGATGCACTTATTAACCGCCATTCTCAGCCCATAAGGGCGACTCATGGCGGTGTACAGTACACATAAAAGACAATTACAAAAAGCCAGTTTCAACAACATATAAACTATACAACAATTACAGACTACACTAAAAATCCGCTTCGTCTCTTAGTGGAATCATAGCCAGTCTCATATTCCTTGTTCCATTCCAGTTCTCATTACCGTATTGTTTAGCACTTAATTAAATGCCCTCTCGAACAGCCATGTCTTAAGGCTTTTTCGAAAGGACATGAGGGAAGGCGCCTGTCTGATGTGTGCAGGGAGAGTGTTCCACAGCCGGGGGGCCACCACCGAGAAGGCCCTCTCCCTCGTCCCCGCCAGCCGTGCCTGTGAGGCAGGCGGGATCGAGAGAAGGGCCTCCCCAGACGATCTCAAGGTCCTCGTGGGCTCGTAGGCCAAGATGCGGTCGGAAAGGTATTTTGGGCCGGAACCGTTTAGGGCTTTGTAGGCCAAAACCAGCACCTTAAATTGGGTCCGGTAGCAAATCGGCAGCCAGTGGAGCTGGGACAACAAGGGCGTTGTGTGCTCCCTGCCACCCGCTCCAGTTAGTAACATGGCACTGGCAAAATTACCATCTGTCAGCTGCAAAACTGGGATCTGTACGCATTATTCGCCGATACATCACATAGTCCTAGACACTTGGGAAGTGTCCGACGTGTGATCCAATACAACAGCCAGCAGAGTGATCTTGTCTGCTGTGGACTCATCTTGTTGTGTTTCAAATAATAATAATAATAATTAATAATAATAATATGGGATTTCAGTGGGGATTGAATAAACAAAATAATAATAGTCCCAGTGGTGATTGGCATGCTGGGTGCAATGCCTAAAGACCTTGGCCTGCACTTAAACACAATCAGCGCTGACAAAATTATTATTATTATTATTATTATTATTATTATTATTATTATTATTATTTCCAGTATTTATATTCCACCCTTCTCACCCCGCAGGGTACTCAGGGCGGATTACAATGTACATATACATGGCAAACATTCAATGCCACAGACACACAACATATATAGACAGACACTCAGAGGCTATGTAACGTTCCAGCTTTTCAAGAGGGTATTCCAGCTACCAGGGGAGCTGTTGCTTCATCGTCCATTTGTGGACAATATACTTCCTCAGAACTAGACACTTGGGAAATGTCCAATGTGTGATCCAATACAACAGCCAGCAGAGTGACCTTGTTTGGTGTGGACTCATCTTGTGTTTCAAATAATAATAATAATAATAATAATAATAATAATAATAATATCCTAGGCCCTTGGGAAGAGCCCGATATTCAGACTCCAATTCCAGACACTTGGACCTAATGTGCATGTTTGCTGTGTTGTTATGTACATGTAAATAAAAATAATAATAAATAGTATCATTCATTAGATGTTAGGTTTTAATGCTACTTTTATATGCAGGGTTTTCTTGGGATTTTACGTTAGGATTATATGTTTTATGTATGTTTGCCATTGTTATGTTGGAATCCGTTGAGTCCCCTTGGGGAGGGGATATAAATATAATATATTGTATAAAATATAAATATGAAATATAATAATAATAATAATTTTCTGCCCATCCTGGCTCTGAGGATTTGCATGCAAACTGCACACCGCACTTTGCCCACCCCTATAATATTGGAAAGTGCCGAACATCTCTATTTTTTATGGAGTATGAATGGTTTTCCATTCTTTCACCGTGTTGCTTTTGCTTCTGGGACTGATCCATCTTGCCAAAGAAGCCATGGGCTTTGTGATCCCTATACCTGGGCACCAGACAGGGCGGAGTTTGCACCTTCCCTGGGAATGGGCAAGGCCCCCATACCATTAACTTCAAACGGGAGAGGTGAGGAGGGAGATTATCGCCTCTGCAAACTGGGAATGTCACAACTTCGAGTGACACTTCCTTCCTGAAAGTGTCCTTGGTTCCATGGTGGTTGCGCCACTGATGTTTACAACAGGAAGATGTGCTTTAGGAGGGATTTGCCACCAGCCATGGCTCTTGTTTGGGGATGCATCAAAAGGAGCCGAGTGTCCAGATCAAGGGAGGTTGTGATGCCCCTCTCTTCTAATTTGGTTGGACCTCTTTCCCTGGAATCACCTTGTCTCCAGTTCCGGGTTCCAGAATTTAGTTATTGACTCTAAGCTGGAAGTTGTCCAGGGAAAGAGGGCGACTACAAGGATCAAAGATTTGGAGACCATGAGGAGTGGCTTAAAGAACTGGGAATGTTCAGAATGTTGAGAGGAGACATGAGAACCATGGGTTGTTGTGTATTTTCCGGGCTGTCTGGCCTTGTTTTAGAAGCACTCTCTCCTGACGTTTCGCTTGCATCTATGGCGGGCATCCTCTGAGGTGGTGAGGCCCTCACAACCTCAGAGGATGGCTGCCATAGATGCAGGCGAAAGGTCAGGAGAGAGTGCTTCTGCAACATGGCCAGACAGTCCGGAAAACACACAATAAACCAGTGATTCCTGCCATGAAAACCTTCGACAACATTGTTTGTATGTTTAATAATAATAATAATAATAATAATTTTTAAACATACAAACAATGTGTTGTATGTTTGTGTCTTCACAACCTCAGAGGATGCCTGCCATAGATGCAGGCAAAAGGTCAGAAGAAAATGTTTCTGGAATATAGCTACACAGTCCGGAAAACACACAACAACCCAGTGATTCCTGCCATGAAGACCTTTGACAACATTGTTTGTATGTTTAAAATAATAATAATAATAATAATAGTTATTATTAGTATTTTAAACATACAAACAATATGTCATATGTTTGTGTCCTCACAACCTCTGAGGATGCTTGCCATAGATGTAGGCGAAAGGTCAGGAGAGAATGCTTCTGGAACATGGCCACACAGTCCGGAAAACACACAACAAACCAGTGGTTCCTGCCATTAAAACCTTCGACAACATTGTTTGTATGTTTAAAATAATAATAATAATAATAATAATAATATAATAGATGCTTATATATTATTATTTGAAACATACAAATGATGTGTTGTATGTTTGTGTCCTCACAACCTCTGAGGATGCTTGCCATAGATGCAGGCGGAAGGTCAGGAGAGAATGCTTCTGCAACATGGCTACACAGGCCGGAAAACACACAACAACCCAGTGATTCTGGCCACAAAAGCCTTCGACAATACATGAGAGCCATGTTGAAAGGATGTCCTAAAGAAGAGGGAGCAAACCTTGTTTTCTGATGCCCTGGAGACTAGGACTCAATGGAGCAATGGGTTCCAATGATAGGAAAGGAGAACCCACCTAAACCGTAGGAAGAACCCCATAGAATCCTAGAGTTGGAAGAGAGACCTGGTGGGCCATCCAGTCCAAACCCGTTCTGCCAAGAAGCAGGAAAATTGCATTCAAAGCACCCCCAACAGATGGCCATCCAGCCTCTGTTTAAAAGCCTCAATAGAAGGAGCCTCCACCACACCCTGGGGCAGAGAGTTCCACTGCTGAACAGCTCTCATACAATAGAATCATAGAATCCTAGAGTTGGAAGAGACCTCATGGGCCATCCAGTCCGACCCCGTTTTGCCAAGAAGCAGGACGATTACATTCAAAGCACCCCAACAGATGGCCATCCAGCCTCTGTTTTAAAATCTCCAAAGAAGGAGCCTCCACCACACTCTGGGGCAGAGAGTTCCACTGCTGAACAGCTCTCACAGTCAAGAAGTTCTTCCTAGTGTTCAGAAGGAATCTCCTTTCTTGTAGTTTGAATCCATTGTGCCATTGCGTCCTAATCTCCAGGACAGCAGAAAACAAGCCTGCTTCCTCCTCCCTATGACTTTCTCTCACATATTTATACATGGCTACTGTGCCTCCTCTCAGCTACTCTTCTTCAGGCTAAACATGCCCAGCGTTTTAAGCCGCTCCCCATAGGGCTTGTTCGCCAGACCCTTGATCATTTTAATCAACCTTCTCTGGACACATTCCAACTTGTCAATTGTGATGCCCAGAATTGGACACAATATTCCAGGTATGGTCTAACCAAGGCAGAATAGAGCATGGGGAGCATGAATTCCCTGTTCAGCAGTGGAACTCTCTGCCTCAGAGTCCAGTGGAGTCTCCTTTAGATGATAAAAAGTACACTTCAAGGTACTTTTAAGAACATCGACTACAGATTCAGTTAGGTTTGTCTGCCTTTCTTGTTGACTTAGGGTACCCCTCTTAGAAGGTTTTCTCAGCAAGTTAGATCAATGAAGATCAGAGGCTGAGAGAGTGTGAGGCTCCATCTACACTGCCACTTAATGCAGTTTGAAGATGCAATAGGGCTGCAGGTAAATTCCCTCGGATATGGTTTTTCCTTTGAAGGAAGACAAGATTCCTCCCCTTCCTCTCCTCTCTCCCTGTTGAGTTGAGACCAAACTATTTCCAAACTCTTGGAGTAATTTGATGCCAAAACGGGAGGGAGAGAAACTAGGACTTTGTAAAAGCAGCAGAAACAGTGGGATAGCGGGTGGTGAATCGGCTAAATTGGGACAGTTGGAGGATATATGGGTGGTGGCGCAGCTGGTTGGGAGTCAGCTGCATAAAAATCACTACTGACCGAAAGGTCACGAGTTCAAAACCAGCCCATGTCAGAGTAAGCTCCCGACCATTTGTCTAGCTTGCTGTTGACCTTTGCAGCTCGAAAGACAGTTGCATCTGTCAAGTAGGAAATGTAGGTACCGTTTATGCGGGGAGGCTAATCTTTTTTACAACACCATAAAACTGTCCAGCAGCATGCAAAAGAATGAGGAAGTACTCCATTGGTGTCACAAGTGGACGGTGAAGCGACAGCTCCCCCGGTGGCCGGAATTCAAAAAGCATACCCTCATGAAGCTGGAAAGTTAAATAGCTTCTGTGTGTCTATATATGTTGTGTATCTATGGAATTGAATGTTTGAAATGTATATGTGCATTGTGATCTGTCCTGAGTCTTCTGCGGGGTGAGAAGGGTGGAATATAAATGCTGCAAATAAACAAATACTAATGTTGAGGCCTTTCTCCCACTGAGGCCTCTCTCACTCTGAAGGTTTTCTCAGACTGAGGCCTCTCCCACACTAAGGCCTTTCTCCCACAGAGGCTTCTCTCACACTGAGGCCTCTCTCACTGAGGTCTGTTAACATTGAGAGCTCTCTCAGACTGAGAGCTCCTAAGCTACAGACACACCTGCTTATATTGAACTGCAACTTTTGCTGAGTTGTGTGTCTATGGCATTCAATGTTTGTCATGTATATATGCATATGTGATCCACCCTGAGTCTCCTGCAGGGTGAGAAGGGGGGAATATAAATACTGTAAATAAATACATAAATAAATAGCAGTGGAATCCAATGCGTATCCCTACAGATGTTTGAGAATACAGCTCCCAGAATCCATGGCCATTGAACAAGCTGGCAATAGGGGTTTCTGGGAGCTGGAGGCCCAATCTGCAAGTTTCATCCTTCTGATATAGATGAATTGGAGTCCCACAACAAACAATGGGAGGGCAATGGGAGCTAACTAGCTTACTAAGTCTTATCTTCTAAAGGAGGTAAAAAGTAAAAAGATCCATGCAGCTACATTTTGCCTAGAGAGAGGCAAAATGCATCCTTACTGGAAGAAAAAAAAGGGAGAAGAGGAGACTTAGTAAGCTAGTTACCTCCAAGGCCTTTTCTATCAAGAATGTATTTCTTTTACTTCAATAAATATTTTCGACTCGACAATCCTGTGTTGGAGCTCAGCCTGTGAATGTGTTTCAGGATCAGGGTGCTTTGGATGTGGGGAGTGATGTCAATGAGTTGCAAGATGAGTTTCAAGATGGCAATGGTTTAACCAGTGATATTGATGAAGAGAATGACCAGGAGACCCCTGTTCAAAGTGTAGTTTCCCATGAGCATGTTCTTGAGGGGTGTGGGGATGATGGTGTGCTTTCTGAATTGTTACCGGAGAATTCCCATAATAGGGAACATTAAAATAGCTTGGCACCTGGGCCAGCTGCTGAAATTAATGAGCAAATGCATAGACGGGAGGATCAGTCAAAACAGGAGAGCCAAACAGTGGCTTTGGCGATCTGCCAGGCTCCAAGAGAAAAAGATAAGAAATTCTCAGCTAAAGCGAAACCAATTTCTGAGTGCTAGGGACAGACATGTAGCCGGGGGGGGGGGGGGGGGGGTTTCGCGAAAAGGCCTTACTGATGCATTATTTAAACTGTTATGTTTATTCATATCATGATCTGATCACCATACTCAATATATCCCATATGCATGGGGTATTGGGGTAATGGTACAAAAGGTTTGCTAGGCTAGACCCTCTTTCACTCAGACTCAGCCACCCCCCAAAACTCAGCTCCCTCGAACCCCCCCTGAAAAAAATTCAGCCCCCCCCTCCCCGAAATGAAATCCTGGTTATGGGCCTGGCTAGGGACATAGCTAATGAGGAGATAAAAGTCCCAAGTAAACCGCATAGAGTCGCCTGTCTGGCTGAAATATGCGGTATAAAAATAAAGCAAATAAATAAAGCAAATAAATAAGTACTGGATATGTAGTCAGATGAAGCATCATTTGGAATCAAGTCAAGATCTCGTCCTTGTTCATGGAAACTTCGCTTGGGAAATTCATATTTAAGTGCCTTCGATCAGGCCCGTAGCCAGGATTTCATTTCCCCCTGGCTACATGCCTGCCTTCGATTCATGGTTTTGGTCTATGCTTTTATATTGATGCCTTGGATTCATGTTTCCTGATTTCTTGCAGTTTGTTTGGAAAGTTTTGACTTTGTTTTCATTGACTTTGCTGGACTGTTACCCTGGACTGCTTTCTTCCTGCTTATCTTCCTGCCTAATTGGATTTACCTATTTCTTTAAAGTGCTTTTTCACCTTAATGCTTTTTAATTATCTTCAATAAAAGGATTGTTTTCCATCCAATGGTGTGGTGTTTAAAGTCAGAGAGCGTTTTCCTGTCCTGGAGTGCAACATCCTGATCCAGCCGAAGATATAGAAGGCTATCCTAGTTCGCCACACGTACGTTTCTACTGGTTATAAAGTTTACTTCTGGCACTCTGCTACAGTTATCGTGGAATCACACCAACTGAGGGTTATCTTGAACCTAACGGCTCAGATTCTCCAACAAAGGGTTATGGGCCCAGCACGATTCCGCTGCGCAGCTCTACCGTTGTAAACCTCGAAGAATCATCCGTAAACGTCAAACTGTATATATTTTTGCGAATAGATTGAGTTCTCAAAAATGACACAAGCTAGTAAGCTAGTTACCTCCAAGTCCTCTTCTATCAAGAATGTATTTCTTTTACTTCAATAAATATTTTTGGACCTTAAATTCTGACTCGGCAATCCTGATCCATGCTAAGATATAGAAGGCTACCTTAAAAACTCTGGCATAGACACTGAGAACTGGGAAGCCCTGGCCCTTGACCGCTCCAGCTGGAGGTCAGCAGTGACCAGCAGTGCTGCAGAATTTGAAGAGACACGAATGGAGGGTGAAAGGGAGAAGCGTGCCAAGAGGGAGGTGCATCAAGCCAACCCCGACCGAGACCACCTTCCACCTGGAAACCAATGCCCTCACTGCGGAAGAAGATGCAGAGCAAGAATAGGGCTCCACAGCCACATACGGACCCACAAGAATATTGGAAGACAATCATCCTCGGAAAATGAGGGATCGCCTAAGACCATAGAAGGCTATCCTAGTTCATCACATGTACATTTCCGCTGGTTATAAAGTTTACTTCTGGAGTTCTGCTATATTTATGGTGGAATCACCCCAACTGAGGGTTATCTTGAGCCTAACGGCTCTGATTCTCCAACAACGGGTTATGGGCCCAGCACGATTCCGCTGCGCAGCTCTACCGTTGTAATGCGTTGGAATCCATCTGCAAAGCGTTGCAGCAGCAGAGTAATAGCACGTGGGATTCTTATCATGCTTTTGGGTTTAATACAGTTCTGATGTGCCATTTTTACGTGTGGTTGTAAAATCAATATGCATTCCATTCGCTAAAATCTCACGAAAATGGTCGTTTGAAACTTCTGTGCAATATTAGGATTATTTGGGGAGGGGGGGAGTGACTAGGCAAGTACTCAAACAGATTGCCAGGAGCCAGCCTGACGTGATGTGATGTGTCAAAGGACAGTATTTTCCAAATGTTAGAATTGGGCGTGACGGGGTCAATAAGCATGCCATCTGAATATAGTATGCATCTAGTCCTAAAAAAACCTGAGTAGTGATATAACGGCGGTGTATAAGGTGATAAGGTCCCTCGAGAGCAAAACAACGATGCCGTATTTCCCGGAGAGGCTGTGCCTCGCTTACCTGGATGACTCGCATGTTGAGGCCTGTCTCCTGGGCCAACTGCTCACGGATGTGCCGAGTGGGTTTCGGGGGTGGCGGCGAAGGCAGCCTTGAGGGTCTCCAGCTGCTTGGCCTTGATGGTGGTGCGGGGGCCCCTCCGCTTGGCCCCCAGGTTTTGGTCGTCGTTCTCGTTGCTACCCACCTCCTTGTCGGAGGCATTGGCGCATTCAGAGTCCTTGGCGTCGTCCTGGCAGGGGTCCTGGGAGTCCGGAGAGAGACTGGGGTCGCTGCCAGTGGTGACTGGAAGAGAGGGAAGCACATAGTTAGGTCAGGCAACCGTCCAGAGTTTGGGCCTCCGACTCTAGTTTGTCCAGTGGCCTGGAATCCTGAAAGCTCAAGTCCAAAACACCTGGGGGACTGGTCCAGAGATGCATTGCAGAGTACAATTTAGATCAGGTATAGGCAAACTTTGGCCCTCCAGGTGTTTTGGACTTCAACTCTCACAGTTCCTGATAGCCAGCCAGCTTTTCTGCAGCCTTGGAGACTAGGCCTCAATGGTGCCATGGCGTCAACATGAGGAAAACATCCTGACCATAAAAGCTGTTCAAAAGAGGAACTCTCTGTCTCGGAATCTGGTGGAAGATTCTTCTTTGGAGGCTTAGAATCTGGATGGCCATCTGCGGTGGGGCTGCAGTGGCGCAAATTGGTTAACCCTTTGCGCTGCTAAACTGCTGACCTGAAGGTTGGCAGTTTGAGTCTGTGAAACGGGATGTACTCCCGGGTGTCAGCTCCAGCTCCTGCCAACCTAGCAGTTCAAAAACATGCAAATGTGAGTGGCGGGAAAAGGCAAAAAGGACACTCCAAGCAGTCATGCTGGCCACACGACCAGGAGGTGTTTACAGAGGCAGGCTCCTAAGTTGGAAATGGAGAAAGAGCATATCTCCCAGAGTCGGAAATGAAAGGAGAAGCCTTTGCCTGTGTATTTGTGTCTCAGTGTATGTCATTGTAACAAGGCATTGAATGTTTGTCTGTGTCTGTGTATATACTGTAATACACTCTGAGTCCTCTCAGAGAGATGGGCGGAATATAAATAGTCTTGTTGGTGTTGTTATTACTATTATATTGTTATTATCTGTTGGGAATGCTTTGATTGTGCTTTTCCTGCATGGCAGGGGGTTGGACTAGATGGCCCATGGGGTCTCTTATTCGCAAATGCTTATGCAAATAAAAGAACATATGATGAATGGCTGTCATGGGTCGACATTCTGTTATGTTTGTATATATTGTAGGGCTCAGAGATTATCTTACTGGAGGATTTGACAATATAGATTTCATACAGATGGATGGTGTTTAGAAATTACGTCAGCAGAGAAGCAAAGTGTTGGGCAAACTATATTATAGAGTAACTGACAAAAAGGAAGCATTTCTTTTATATTATTATTATTATTATTATTATTATTATTATTTTTCTGACACAAAAACACAGCAAACGAGATATATATGCTGGATATTGTTTTGCAAAATACACAAGTCAAATACTTCCCAAGCATTTAGGACTGTGTGGTGTATTTTCAAATTATGTACGCAGATCCAAGTAAGGTGGCCTTTTGCAGTTGACCGATCGTGATTTTGTCTATTATTATTATTATTATTATTATTATTATTCTGACACAAAAACACAGCATGTCACAGCAAACAAGATATATATGCTGGATTTCATATCACAAAATCATAAGTGGAACACTTCCCAAGCACTTATTATTATTATTATTATTATTATTATTATTTAATTAATTATATAATATAATAGTATTATTATTATTATTATTATTTAAAACATACAAACAATGTGTTGTCAAAGGCTTTCATAGCTGGAATCACTGGGTTGTTGTGTGTTTTCGTGGCTGTAAGGCCATGTTCCAGAAGCATTCTCTCCTAACGTTTCGCCCACATCTATGGCAGACATCCTCCGAGGTTGTGAGGATCTCACAACCTCGGAGGATGCCTGCCATAGATGCAGGCGAAACGTCAGGAGAGATTGCTTCTGGAACATGGCCAGACAGCCCAGAAAACACACAACAACCCAACATACAAACACTTAACATGGAATTAAAACATCAACAATCAGGGAAGTCCTAATTAAAAACCTATTCATAGTGAAACGTTTGTTTGTATTTGAGAGTTACCTGTCGTTAGAGATGTTAAGAGAAAGTATGTCATTATGTAATTGTTGTTTAGGTCTGTTTATGGATCGATATGTTGCTTCCTTTAGGTGTGGTTTTCTTACTGTCCAATTATAAAGGGAAAGTCACACTCTCTCTACCTCAAAGGAAGGCAAATTGGACCCATTTTGTCATGAAAGGGATAAGACTGCCATAGATTAGAACAGTGTTTCTCAAGCTGGGGATCGGGATCCCGGGGGGTGGGGTGGGATTGCGATTGGGGGTGTCAGAGGGGTCGCCAAAGACCATCAGAAAACGCAGTATTTTCTGTTGATCATGGGGGTTCTGTGTGGGGAAGTTTGGTTCAATTCCATCGTTGGTAGAGTTCAGAATGCTCTTTGATTGTAGGTGAACTATAAACCCCAGCAACTACAATTCCCAAATGTCAAGATCTGTGGGAGTTCTGTGTGCCAAGTTTGGTAGCAATGAAAATAATGTTATGGTCGGGGTCTCCACAACATGAGGAACTGTATTAAGGGGTCTTGGCATCAGGAAGGTTGAGGAACATTGGATGAACTGTACATCCCAACAACTACAACTCCAAAATGTCAAGGTCTATTTCCCCCAAACTCCACCAGTTTTCACATTTGGGCATATTGAGTATTGGTGCCTAGTTTGGTCCAGATCCATCATTATCTGAGTCCACAGTGCTCTCTGGATGTAGGCGAACTACAACTCCCAAACTCAAGATCAATACCCACCCAACCCTTCTATTGGTCATGGGAGTTCCGTATGCCAAGTTTGGTTCAATTTCATCATTGGTGGAGTTCAGAATGCTCATTGATTGTAGGAGAACTATAAATCCCAGCAACTACAACTCCCAAATATCAATATCTATTTCCCCCAAATTCCACCAGTATTCGCATTTGGGCATATTGAGTATTGGTGCCGAGTTGGGTCCAGATCCATCATTGTTTGAGTCCACAGTGCTCTCTGGATGTAGCTGAACTACAACTCCCAAACTCAAGGTCAATGCCCACCAAACACTTCCAGTATCTTCTGTTGGTCTTGGGAGTTCCATGTGCCAAGTTT
The DNA here is from genome assembly GCF_037176765.1 of Anolis sagrei. Lineage (NCBI taxonomy): Eukaryota > Metazoa > Chordata > Lepidosauria > Squamata > Anolidae > Anolis > Anolis sagrei. Next base: position 23,541,758 of record NC_090031.1, on the reverse strand, counting down.
GGTTCAATTCCATCATTGGTGGCGTTCAGAATGCTCTTTGATTGGAGGTGAACTACAAATCCCACCAACTACAGCTCCCAAATGTCAAGATCTATGGGAGTTCTGTGTGCCAAGTTTAGTAGCAATAAAAATAATGTTATGGTTGGGGGTCTCCACAACATGAGGAACTGTATTAAGGGGTCGCGGCATCAGGAAGGTTGAGAAACATTGGATTAGAAACTATTCTAATCCAAGTAAGTGTTTTTGACATTCCTGAGATGAAGCCATTGGGTCTGGAAAACAATTTTCTTACTCCTTTGTTTCTCTCCTCCTTTCTTTGCTTAAGAGGGGAGGAAATAGCACCCCAGTTTTCTCAGGGAATCGCAAGAGGCCTCCACACTTTGCACGTGGGCCGTGACACTCGGGTGCCAACTCCACACCAAACACACGTCTGACACAAGGTGTGCCTCTCTCTCCCTCCTCCTCTGATCTCCTCCCGAAAATGGAAATCCCATCTTCAGGGAAAAGGAAGAGATCCATAGGCTCCCAGCAGGTTGGCATCCAAGTGTGGACTGTAAACTCCACAGATAGGCCTTCTTCCCTCTGATGTGTGGGCCTCCAGAGGCTCTCAGCCCCCCAGGAGCAAATGAAGGGAGAAGAGGCGCCTTTCATCCTGTGGATTGCAAGCCGCAAATATTTGCTCGACTACGAGGCTGGCATTTCTTTCCCTTCCTCTCCTTGAGTTTGTGGAGGCTTTCATCCCTATCACGGCAAGGAAGGTGAGAACTTCCCCGTTGGCAAGCGAGAAGAAGAGCCAGCCTTTGCTTTCCCCCAGATATGAGGCTTCTTTGAAGGGAATAGAAAAAAGGAAGAGAGGGAGGGACAAAGAAGGAAGGAAGAGAGGAAGAGAGGGGAGGGAGGAAGGGAGGGAGGAAGGAGAGAAGGAAGAGGAAAGGAGGGAGGAAGAGAGGGAGGGTGGGATAGAGGAAAGAAGGAAGGAAGGAAGAGGAAGGAAGAATGACAGAAAGGGGGAGAGGGAGAGAGGGAGAAGAAGGGAGGGAAGGAGGAAGACAGGAAGGGAGGGAGGGATAGAGGAAGAAAGTAATAAAGAGGATGGAAGGAAGGAGGAAGAAGAAAGGAAAGAAGGGAGGGAGGAAGGGAAGGAAGAGGAAGGGAGGGAAGAAGACAGGAAGAGAGGGAGGGATAGAGGAGGGAAGAAATAGAATAGAACGGAAGGAAGAGGAAGGAAAGAAGGAAGGGAGGGTGGAAGGGAAGAGAGGAAGGGAAGGAAGGGAAGGAGGAAGAGATAGAGAAAGGAAGGAAGGATGACGGGAAGAGGGAAAGAAGAAAGGGATGGATAGAGGAAGGAAGGAAGAAATAAAGAGAATGGAAGGAAGGAAGGGAGAAAGGGAGGGAGAAAAGAAGGAAGGGAAGGAAGAGGAAGGGAGGGAAGGAGGAAGAGAGGGAGGGAGGGATAGAGGAAGAAATAAAGAGGGAGGAAGAAAGGAACAAAGGAAGGGAGGGTGGGAGGGAAGGAAGTGAGAAAGGGAAGGAAGGGAAGGATAGAGGAAGGATGAAAGGAAGGAAGAGAGGAAGGAAAGAAGAATAAATGGAAGATGAAGGGAAGAAAGAAGGGAGGGGGGAGGGATAGAGGAAGGAAGGAAGGAAGGAAGGAAGGAAGGAAGAGAAAGGAAGGAAGGAAGGAAGGAAGGAAGGAAGAGAGGGAGGAAGGGAAAGGAAGGAAGGAAGATGAAGGAAGAGAGGAAGGGAGGGAAAAAGGAAGGAGGAAAGTATAGAGGAAGGAAGGAAGGAAGGAAGGAAGGAAGGAAGGAAGGAAGGGAAAGGAATGAAGGAATGAAGATGAAGGAAGAGAGGAAGGGAAGGAGGAAGAGGGGAGGTATAGAGGAAGGAAGGAAGGAAGGAAGGAAGGAAGGAAGGAAGAGAAAGGAATGGAGGAAGGAAGATGAAGGAAGACAGGAAAGGAGGGAAGGAGGGAGAGAAGGAGGGAGGGAGAGAGGAAGGAAGGAAGGAAGGAAGGAAGGAAGGAAGGAAGGAAGGAAGGAAGGAAGAAAAGGAGTGCAGAGGAGGAAGGAAAAGGGGAAGGAAAAAGGGAAGGGAGGGAGATGCTGGACAAAATGTAAAGATAGTACCTAAGGGCAACTAAATAAAAGAATATGACTCATGTGGTCTCTTCTAACTCTATTATTCTTTGGTTCTGGAACTCCCATATCTTTGCAGAATCTGTGGATACCTGAAACTGCCGATAATAGTGAACCCTACATTTGGGGCATACCATAGAACGGCACTAGAAAGGCCCACAAACACTTCCAGGATGTGTATATTGAATATTTTTCGGAGCATCAATCAGTGGATACTGAATAGGTGGATAAGGGGTTGTATTGTACTTGGACTGTTGTATTTCTCCCATTCTAGGCAGGGCCAGCCCTGGTTAGGCCTTGGATGGGACCGAGGTGCTGAAGGCAACCTTTCAGACCAGCTCCCTGTCTAATTTTGGAATCCACAAGCGAAAGCGGTCCCTGTCTGTCGCTCTGCGAAGAGCCCCCTCCCTCCTCACCTGAGTGCAAACTGTTCTCTTTGGCAGTGTTGCTGTTGCTCAGGTAATCTTCTTTGCAGACGAACTTGTTCTCATCGATGATGTAGAGCTCCTCGCCGGTGGAGAGCTGCTTGTTGCACATCATGCACGTGAAACAGTTCAAGTGAAAGACTTTGCTCCTGGCTCGGCGCACCAAGTCGCTGGGAGAGATGCCTTGCGCACAGCCGGCGCACTTGGTCCCAAAACACCTGGAGACGCAAAGAGGCCAGAGGTTAGGAAGGCAGAAGGAGGATTTATAGCTCATCTACATCAAAGAGCATTCGGAATACCACCACCGATAGAATGGGGCCAAACTTCCCACACAGAACCCCCAGGATCGATAGAAAAGACTGTGTTTTCTGCCTTTCTGTTTGTACCACAGTGAAGTAGGCCTTTTCAGAGCTGGAGAAGGGAGAAGGAGGAAGGAAAGGAAAGGAGAAAGGGAAGGAAGGAAAAAGAAGGAAGGAGCTACAAAGAGAGTTACCTTGCCACAGAGAGACATTGGAAGTAGGCCTTCTCAGAGCTGGAGAAGGGAGAAAGAGGAAGGGAAGGGAAGGGAAGGGAAGGAAATGGAAGGGAGGAAAAGGAAGGAAGGAGTAACAAAGAGAGCTACTTTGCCACAGAGAGACATTGGAAGTAGGCCTTCTCAGAGCTGAAGAAGGGAGAAAGAGGAAGGAAAGGAAAGGGAAGGAGAAAGGGAAGGAAATGGAAGGAAGGAAGGAAGGAAGGAAGGAGCCACAAAGAGAGCTACCTTGCCACAGAGAGACATTGTGAAGTAGGCCTTTTCAGAGCTGGAGAAGGGAGAAAGAGGAAGGAAAGGAACGGAAAAGGAAGGAAAGAGAGAAAGAGAAAAAGGAAAGGAAAGAAAATGAGACAGGAAGGAAGGGGAAGGGGAGGGAAGGGAAGGGAAGGAAGGTAGGAAGGAAGGAAGGAAGGAAGGAAGGAAGGAAAGAAAGAAAGAAAAGGAGAAGGGAAGGGGAAGGAAGGAAAAGGAAGAAAAGGAAAGGAAGGAAGAAAAGGAGAAGGGAAGGAAGGGGAAGGAAGGAAAAGGAAGAAAAGGAAAGGAAGGAAGAGAGGAAGAAGAAAGGGAAAGGAAGGAGAGGGGAAAAAGGAAAGGAAGGAAGGAAGGAATAAAAAGTGAAAGGAGGAAAGCGGAAGGAAGGAAAATGAAGAAAGAATGAGAAGAGAGAAAGAAGAAGGGACAGAAGCAGCTCCAACATATATGTTAGTATGTATGGATATATATAGAGAATGGGGGGGGAGGGAGGATGTGTACATGTATGTGTATCTCCCCAGGACATCCCAGGAATCCAAAATAAAAATCGTATTAGGTTAGGGCCATGAACATTCACTAAAACATTACATACAATCCTTAGAAATGGCTTCACACAGCATGAAAAGCCCATTCCAGTCAGTTTCTACAAGCCAGGGAGCATTAAAATATCTTAATATATTGACAGAACGAAAACAGGGACGGGGCCAAGCGGGCTTCCCTTGGGAGGGAATTGAGCCATGAACTCCAATCCTTACTGATTCTAAATGTCGAACTTGGATTGTTGTAAGTTTTTCAGGCTGTCTGGCCATGTGCCAGAAGCATTCTCTCCTGACGTTTCGCAAGCATCTATGGCAGGCATCCTCAGAGGTTGTGAGGTCTGCTGGAAACTAGGAAAATTGGGTTTATATATCTGTGGAATGATGTCCAGGGTGGGAGAAAGAACTCTTGTCTGTTGGAGCTAGGTGTGAATGTTGCTATTGGCCACCTTGATTACCATCCCAACAAAGGATGCCCCCAGGCAGAGAGCAGCCAGGCATTGAAGCTGGTTTATATACCTGTGGAATAATGTCCAGTGTGGGAGAAAGAACTCTTGCTTGTTGGAGTTAGGTGTGAATGTTGCCATTGGCCAGTTTGATTACCATCCCAACAAAGGATGCCCCCAGGCAGAGGGCAGTCAGGCATTGAAGCTGGTTTATATACCTGTGGAATGATGTCCAGGGTGGGAGAAAGAACTCTTGTCTGTTGGAGGTAGGTGTGAATGTTGCCATTGGACACCTTGATAGCATTTAATAGCCTAGCAGTTTCAAGGTGTAGCTTCTTACTGCCTTGGGGAATCCTTTGTTGAGAGGTGATTAGCTGTCAAACTTGTCACCTTCTGGATTTGAACTTCAGTTCCCAGAATCCTTAGCCATTGGACAAGAAAGTTAGAGCTTCTGGGAATTGGAGGCCCAAACATCTTGAGGGCCACAGGTTGGACACCACGGCATCTAAAGTAAATACATGTGGTACTGGTCTGTAATATGCGTGTAAGAACCAAAGTGACCTTTCTTGCAGCATATTCAAGAAAACCCTTCCATCCCAATATATCCCAGGATCCTAGAGAGGGAAGAGAACACATAGGTCATGATGGAGGAGCCCCAACCAGAGATCCTAGATCTTCAACCCCTTTTGAGAAGGTCTAGATAAAGGGACCCCACCATTTCTTGGTCCATTGGTTTCTTTCCAACATCTTCTTGACCTTCTTTTCCATCCCCAGCTCAACCTTCCCTCCTTTCTTTTGTTTTGCATCCTTCTGATCATCCTCATTGTTCTCTGAACCTCCTCCAACTTCTCAACATCCTTCCGAAAACAAGTAACCGAACCCAATACTCAAGTATGAGGCCTAACAGAGAATATAGTAGGGTTGTATTATTTAATGAGGGTACATCCGGACTTATTGAAAAGTCCTAGACGTTGCCTTTTTTGGTTCGATGCTGGGATGACATAAACCAACCAGGGAAGCTGATACAAGAAGTCTCCAAGTGTACAGACAATAGTCTGGGATGAAAAAAAACACACACAATATTTCTTCAATTCTAAGACACAGTTTTGCCTCTTAAGAATGGGGTGTTCCTTAGAATCACAGCTGCACATACATATTATCTATATAAATAAAAATGTAATGTTCGTTTGTGGGGTTAACATAACTCAAAAACCACTTGATGAATTGACACCAAATTTGGACACTACACCCCTAACAGACCAACAAGTGACCATCACTAATAAACCCCTCCAAAAAACAGCGGAAAGGGCTTAAACACCCCAAAAAGTTAAATGACGATACAGCGCATGCATGGAAACGACAGTTCTCAGCATCTCCTTCACCAGGCCCTTTAGGGGATGAGGATGCTCCAAATGCACTGCTTCCAAGCTGTAAGCTTGCTTCTCCTTGGATCTCTTTGAGTGCATCCCAATCTGTACATATTTCCGATTTCCTCTTCTTGGACCGCAACTCCCAGTAATCCTCCAGATTGATGAGATATATAGATTAGATAGAGATAGACAGTAGGTAGGTTGATGGATCAGGAGGACTGCTGGGAGTTACAGTCCAAAAATTAGTAGAGAAGGAAGAAAGGAGAGAAAGAAAAAGGGAGGGGAAGGAAGGAAGGAAGGAAGGAGAGAGGGAAAGAAAAATAGGGAGGGAGGGAGGGAGGGAGGGAGGGAAGGAAGGAAGGAAGGAAGGAAGGAAGGAAGGAAGGAAGGAAGGGAGGGAGGGAGGGAAGGAAGGAAGGAAGGAAAGAAGGAAGGAAGGAAAGAGGGAGGGAAGGAAGGAAGGAAGGAAGGAAGGAAGGAAGGAGAAAAAAGAAAAAAGGGAAGGAAGGAAGGAAGGAAGGAAGGAAGGAAGGAAGGAAGGAAGGAAAGAGGGAGGGAAGGAAGGAAGGAAGGAAAGAGGGAGGGAAGGAAGGAAGGAAGGAAGGAAGGAAAGAAAGAAAGAAAGGAGGAAGGAGAGAAAGAAGGAAGGTTGGCCACAGCAACGCGTAGCGGGTACAGCTAGTATATGTATGTATGTATGTTGTATGTATGTATAGAGATAGACTTTTTCCCCTGTTGCTGGTGTTGGAATTCAAGTACATCTTACAATCGGTAGCGTCTTACAATCAAAGAAATACGGTATATATGGGTTTTCAAAACGGATCACAAAGAACAGGAACAAAATCAAAACAGCGACGGATGAAAACACCGTAAGAAACACTTCCATTAAAAACAAATGAATAAGGAGATACAACAATGTTTCTCAACCTGGGGGTCGCCAAAGACCATCAGAAAACACTGTATTTTCTGTCGCTCATGGGAGTCCTGTGTGAGAAGTTTGGCCCAATTTTATCTTTGGTAGAGTTCAAATGTTCTTTGATTGTAGGAGAACTATAAATCCCAGCAACTACAACTCCCAAATGTCAAGGTCTATTTCCCCCAAACTCCACCAGTGTTCACCTTTGGGTATATTGAGTATTGGTGCCAAGTTTGGTCCACATCCATCATTGTGCGAGTCCACAGTGCTCTCTGGATGTAGGTGAACTACAACTCCCAAACTCAAGGTCAATGCCCACCAGATCCTTCCAGTATTTTCTGTTGGTCCTGGGAGTTCTTTGTGCCAACTTTGGTTCAATTCCATTATTGGTGGAGTTCAGAATGCTCTTTGATTGTAGGTGAACTATAAATCCCAGCAACTACAACTCCTAAATGACAAATCAATCCCCCACCAACCCCACCAGTATTAAAATTTGGGTGTATCGAGTATTTGGTCCAGTTAATGAAAATCCATCCTACCAATCAGATATTTACATTACGATTCATAACAGTAGCAAAATGACAATTATGAAGTAGCAACGAAAATAATGTTATGGTTGGGGGTCACCACAACATGAGGAACTGTATGAAGGGGTCACGGCACTAGGAATGTTGAGAATCACTGATAGATAGATAGATAGATAGATAGATAGATAGATAGAGGGAGCCTTTCCCCCCTGTTGTTGGTATTGAAATTAGTGTGCATCTTACAATCGGTAGCGTCTAACAATCGAAGAAATACGGTATATATGGATTTCTGAAACGAATCACAAGAGCAAAATCAAAACGGCGACGGATGAAAATACCATATGAAACACTTCCATAGAAAACATATGGAGAAATGAGAAGGTGGCCACCACCATTTTCCCAGTTTGTCTGCCCGGGAATTGTGTTTGTTTTATCCGGACTGATAGAAGTGCTCAGATCTGGTTTTGATACAGGGTTATAATGAATTGGTGGGCAAAATGTCTGTGATACTACTGGAAACGGAGAGGGAAATCTATGCAAAATCAGATGGGAGCAAGAACCAAACTTGGAATGCAAATGACAAATATAGCTAAACAATGTTGTCAACCCACCGATTGACAAATGAAGACCCTTAAGACATAAGAAACAGAATTAGAACACATATTGAAAAAAACTCGAAATCAAAATAATACTAGAAAATAGGCACCAGCGTAGCCGTGTCTCTGCGGGGAAGTATTTCACAAAGCGGACAACCGAACAGCAGAAGAGCGTTCCCTTTCCGTCACGTAATGAGCAAAATAGACTTCGAGATGGTAAGGATTGTAAGGGCATTTGAAAGCAAACCAAGATAAGTCAGGGCCGGGACACACTCTCATCAGCGACAGGCTCACTACCATCAGGGCCAGGCACACTCCCAATATTACAATTATTAATATTATTGCTTACCCGCCTCTCCCCGTGGCTCGATAAGATTTGAATACAAAATTGGTGCGTTGTATTTAGCACCAGTGTGAAGAAGACACAAATAAAGGAGTTGGCGATGCGTAACACTTGCCCCAGGAATGGTGATGCGAAAAGACAAATGAATACATTGAACCTGAACTCGGACTAGAAGCGAAAACGACCAAACGGAGGCTATTATGCTTTGGCCCTATCATGAGACGGCATTGTCAATTTGGAAAAGGGAAGAAAAGAGAAGACGGGCACTGGACGATAGTTTCAGAGGCCAGATTTCAAGTCCATCAAAAAACAATGGATAACACTCTCTCAGCCTCAGAGGAAGACAAAGGTTCTGAACTAACCTGGCCAAGGCACAACAACAACAACAACAACAACAACAACAACAACAACAAAACAGACAGGGTCAAGGTTCAGAGAAGGCCTTCGTATCAGAATCATAGATTCAAAGAGTTGGAAGAGACCTCATGGGCCATCCAGTCCATCAGAGGAGGAAAGGTCGCAAACACATGCCTTGTGTTCCTTCCCAACTCTTCATTTCCTCTGCCCATTCCTTGGATATTATGCCTTTCCCTCAAAAGAAAGGACCCAGGATTGCACAGCCTTCCATATCCATGGATTCCACATCCACCCTCTATGGCTTCAAAACATCCATAACCCCCTCCCACAACTGTCACTCTTTATTTCTGTGATGGAAAATGCTTCTACTGCTCTATTCTCATCTGCGTCAAAGCAGAGGTGCAATGCATAATAATAATAATAATAATAATAATAATAATAATAAATCATACAGTCCTAGAGGCTTGGGAAGTGTCCGACTTGTGATTTTGTAATACGAAATCCAGCATATAGATCTCATTTGCTGTGACATACTGTGTTTTTGTGTCAGTAAAATAATAATAACAATAATAATAATGATACATCACCCAATCCTAGAGGCTTGGGAAGTGTTCAACTTGTGATTTTGTGATACGAAATCCAGCATATAGATCTCATTTGCTGTGACATACTGTGCTTTTGTATCAGTAAAATAATACTAATACTAATACTAATAATAAAATACATCACACAGTCCGAGACACTTGGGAAGTGTTTGACTTGTGATTTTGTGATACAAAATCCAGCATATAGATCTCGTTTGCTGTGACATACTGTGTTTTTGTGTCAGTAAAGTAATAATAATAGTAATAATAATACATCACACAGTCCTAGACGCTTGGGAAGTGTTCAACTTGTGATTCTGTGATACGAAATCCAGCATATATATCTCGTTTGCTGTGACATACTGTGTTTTTGTGTCAGTAAAATAATAATAATAATAATAATAATAATAATAATAATAATAATAATCACAGTCCAAGAGGCTTGGGAAGTGTTCGACTTATGATTTTGTGATACGAAATCCAGAATATAGATCTAGTTTGCTGTGACTTACTGTGTTTTTGTGTCAGAATAATAATAATAATAATAATCATCATCATCACAGTCCTAGAGGCTTGGGAAGTGTTTGACTTGTGATTTTGTGATACGAAATCCAGCATATAGATCTTGTTTGCTGTGACATACTGTGCTTTTGTGTCAATAATAATAATAATAATAATAATAATATATTACCAGTCTCTATTTGCAGATCAAATATTGACAAGTTGGTTCAGAAGAGCCAGTCAGTGGAAGGAGTAAAATAAGGCAGGAATTATAATAATAATAACAATAATAATAATAATACTATTATTAATAATACTGTGACATACTGTGTTTTTGTGTCAGCAAAATAATAATAATAATAATAATAATAATAATAATACCAGTCTCTATTTGCAAATCAAATATTGACAAGTTGGTTCAGAGGAGGTAGTCGGTGGAGAGGGGAAAATAAGGCAGGAATAATAATAATAATACTATTAATAATAATACTCAGCATTAAACGTGTAAATGTTCTAGTGCTTTAGTGCTGGATTACAATTTGATAGGCCCCTAGTATTTTAGTGCTGGGTTACAATTGGATAGTCCCGAATCCCAGTCTTCACGCACACCACCACAGAGCTCAGAAAAAGTTACTTTTTGAGGGATGCTATTCCTCATATTTCCCTATAGCATTAATGCTGCTCTTCTAGACATGAAAGATCACTTTTTCCATCTCTCTTCGCTCTTCCCTTCGTCCTCTTTTCTCTCTTCTTTCCATCTATTTCCCTCCTCCCTTCCTCCTCTCTCTTTCCTCCCCTTTGGATGAAGTTAGGAAACAAATGGCAGAGTAGTATAACGATATTGTGAAGGAATTAGTGACCAATGTGTAATTTTTTACTCCTTGGCAATAACTACGATGCGCAGCGAGAGAAAACGCCTTCCCCAGATCTCACTAGTTACTTGTGTTCTGTACCACAATTTCTAGCTATACTAGGATAGATATAAATGGAATAATAATGTAAAAAACCTGATATTCATAAAACAACGCAACTGACATGTAGCTACTTTTTTGGGGCCTAAATCTGGTTATTGAAGACATGAGATCTGTGTTGACGCCACAACTGCGTCACCGGATCGATCCTAGCAAAGATTCAGCTATAAGGTTCAAAGCCATGGTGAGAAATGACTGAGTGGGCTTTGGATTTGCTCACTCTCATTTGGCCTTTTAAGAAAGTAACTTCTCCAGCTCTGCCCATTGTGTTCAATAGAGGAAAGACATACATGGCATCGTCGCAGTCCGATTTCTAGATGCAACGTTTCAAGCCATCTCCAAGTCAGGAGCTCTTATTCCCTTTTACCCGGAGAATCATCTGCGGCACCAGATGAATATTTTTTTTATCACTGTGGTGTTATTATTAATCATGATTAATAGATGAATAATATTTTACAGTTGTTATTAGAGGGTTGTTATTAGTGCCATAGCCAGGCCATGCTATGGGTGCTCCTAATAAAGCTTCACAGAAGAAAAAGAACATTAAACGAGTCTCCCTATGGAGAGAAAAAGCGGGATATAAACAAACATAATAATCAGAGATATCTCTAATATCTTTCTTTAGGAAGATATTCAGAAACTAATCCCACATACTTGGACCTAATGTGCATGGGTGTGTGGTGTGATGTTATCTACATGTAATTAATAATAATAATAATAATAATAATAATAATCTTCATGTATTATTTGCCAATACATCACACAGTCCAAGACACTTGGGAAGTGTCCGATGTGTGATCCAATACAACAGCCAGCAGAATTATCTTGTTTGCTGTGGACTCATCTTGTTGTGTTTCAAATAATAATAATAATAATAATAATAATAATAATAATAATAATAATAATGGGACCTGCACGCATTATTCGCCAATACATCACACAGTCCTAGACACTTGGGAAGTGTCCGACGTGTGATCCAATACAACAGCCAGCAGAATGATCTTGTTTCCTGTGGACTTATCTTGTGTTTCAAATAATAATAATAATAATAATAATAATAATAAATAATACATCACACAGTCCTAGACACTTGGGAAGTGTTCAACATTTGTGATTTTGTGATACGAAATCCAGCATATAGATCTCATTTGCTGTGACATACTATGCTTTTGTATCAGTAAAATACTACTACTACTACTACTACTACTACTACTAATAAAATACATCATACAGTCCTAGACACTTGGGAAGTGTTCGACTTTTGTGATACGAAATCCAGCATATAGATCTCGTTTGCTGTGACATACTGTGCTTTTGTATCAGTAAAATAATAATACTAATACTACTAATACTACTACTACTACTAATAATAATAATAATAATAAAATACATCATACAGTCCTAGACACTTGGGAAGTGTTCGACTTTTGTGATACGAAATCCAGCATATAGATCTCATTTCCTGTGACATACTGTGTTTTTGTGTCAGTAAAATAATAATAATAATAATAATAATAATAATAATAATAATATACTATAATAATGCCTCTAATACCCCAGGCCCTGGGGAAGAGTCCGATATTCAGAGATGAATCCCAGACACTTTGTCCTAATGTGCATGGATGTGTGGTGTGATGTACATGTAAATAATAGTAATAATAATAATAATAATAATGATACCCAGCTCTCAACACAAAATTCATGTGTTCCATAGACATAATAACAATCATAATATAATACCTCTAATATCCCAGGCCCTTGGGAAGAGCCCGATATTCAGAGACGAATCCCTGACACTTTCATCTAATGTGCATGTACGCTGTGTTGTTATGTACATGTAAATAATAATAATAATAATAATAATAATAATATTCTAATAATACCTCTAATACCACAGGCCCTTGGGAAGAGTCTTATATTCAGAGACAAATCCCAGACACTTTGTCCTAATGTGCATGGATGTGTGGTTTGATGTACATGTAAATAATAATAATAATAATAATAATAATAATAATAATGATACCCAGCTCTCAATACAAAATGCATGTGTTCCATAGACATAATAATAATAATAATAATAATAATAATAATAATATAATACCTCTAATATTCCAAGCCCTTGGGAAGAGTCCGATATTCAGAGACCAATCACAGACACTTTGACCTAATGCGCATGTGTGCCGTGTTGTTATGTACAGTACATGTAAATAATAATAATAATAATAATAATATATAATATATCATAATATTCTAATAATATCTCTAATACCACAGGCCCTTGGGAAGAGTCCAATATTCAGTGACGAATCCCAGACACTATGTCCTAATGTGCATGGGTGTGTGGTGTGCTGTGGTGTTATGTACGTGCAATTAATAATATTAATAATACCTTACTGGGATCTGCGTGCATTATTCGCCGATACATCACACAGTCCTAGACACTTGGGAAGTGTCCGACTTGTGATCCAACACAACAGCCAACAGAGTGATCTTGTCTGCTATGGACTCATCTTGTTGTGTTTCAAATAACAACAACAATAACAACAACAACAATAATAATGATGGTACCCAGCTCTCAACACAAAATTCATGTGTTCCATAGACATAATAACAATCATAATATAATACCTCTAATATCCCAGGCCCTTGGGAAGAGCCCGATATTCAGAGACGAATCCCTGACACTTTCACCTAATGTGCATGTACGCTGTGTTGTTATGTACATGTAAATAATAATAATAATAATAATAATAATAATAATATAAAACCTCTAATATCCCAGGCACTTGGGAAGAGCCTAATATTCAAAGATGAATCCCAGAAACTTTGACCTAATGTGCATGAACGCTGTGTTATTATGTACATGTAATATCTATCTATCTATATATCTATCTATCTATATCTATATATAGATATATAGATATATATAAAATCTAATAATACCTCTAATATCCCAGATCCTTAGCAAGAGCACAGTATTCAGAGACGAATCCCAAACACTTGGACTTAATGTGCATGTGTTCTGTGTTGTTATGTACATGTAAATAATAATAATAATAATAATCTAATAATACCTCTAATATCTAATATTATCTCTGGGATTCATGATGAATCCCAGACATGAATCCCAGACACTTTGACCTCATGTGCATGTTGTTATGCATATGTAAATAATAATAATAATAATAATAATAATATAATAATAATAATAATAATCTAATAATACCTCTAATATCCCAGACCGTTTGCAAGAGCCCAGTATTCAGAGACGAATCCCAGATACTTGGACCTAATGTGCATGTACGCTGTGTTGTTATGCACATATAGAATCATAGAATCCTTTGGTTGGAAGAGACCTCATAGGCCATCCAGTCCAACCCCATTCTGCCAAGAAGCAGGAAAATTGCATTCAAAGCACCTACAACAACAACAACAACAACAACAACAACAACACACTAACAACAACAGGGATGTTTCTATTTCTGCTAAAATAAACCATCTGTCTCTCTGTCTCTTATAGTGAAGATGATGGAGAAAAGAAAGAATGAAGGAAGGGGAAGGAAAGTGAAAGGAAAGGAAGAAAAGAGAAAGAGAGGAAAGGAAAGGAAAGAAGAAGAAGAAAAGAGAAGGGAAGGGAAAGAGAGGAAGAAAGGGGAAGGGAAGAAAGGAAAGGAGAAAAGAGGAAGAAAAGAGAAGGGAAGGGAAATAGAAGAGAAAAAAGAAGAGGAGGGGAAGAAAAGGGAAAGGAAGAGAAAGGAAGAAAAAGGAAAGGAAGAATAAAAGGGAAGGGAAATCGAAGGGAAGGGAAGGAGAGGAAAAAAGGGAAAGGAAAGGATGAAAGGGGAAGGAAAGAAAGGAAAGAAGAGGAAGAAAAGGGAAGGAAATGGAAGGGAAAGAAACGAGAGGAAGTAAAGGGAAAGGAAATGAAAGTAAGAAAGGGGAAGGGAAGAAAGGAAAGAATCGGAAGGAAAATGGAAGGGAAAGAAAGGAGGGGAAGAAAAAGGAAGGGAAAGGAAAGGAAAAAAGCAAAAGGGAAGAAAGAAAATAAGAGGAAGAAAAGAGAAGGAAAATGGAAGGGAAGAAAGTAGAGGAAGAGAAGGGAAGGAAAGAAAGGACAGAAGAGGAAGAGAAGAGAAGAGAAGAGAAGAGAAGAGAAGGGAAATGGAAGGGAAGGGAAGAGAGGAAGGAAAGGAAGAAAATGGAAGGAAGAAAGGAATGGACAGGAAAGAAAGAAAGGGGAAGGGAAGAAAGGAGAGAAGAGGAAGAAAAGAGAAGGGGAGCAAATGGAAGGGAAGAGAAGGGAGGGAGAGGAAAGGAGAGGAAGAAAAGGGAAAGGAAGGGAAGAAAAGGGAAAAGGAAGAGAAAGAAGAAAGGAAAGGGAGAAAAGGAAATTAGGCCTCTAATCACATGAATGTTGATGGTCTTATGTATTTTAGATGTGTGGCATCTCTCCTCTAGCAGTGAGGAGAGGCAGGCCAAAATAACAACAACAACAACAACAACAACAACAACAACAATATGCACCAAGTCCAGCATTTACATGCCTATCAACATTTGCTTCTCTAAAGTGCATGGAAACTAAAAAACAATTCTGAGTCCCACATGTTTCCCTTTCTTCTGCTTTAGGGATCCAGACGCTTCTTGCAAATTTGATATATTGATTACTCTTGAAAAGGAAAACACCAGATAGATAGATAGATAAATAGATAGACAGATATTAAAGGACATCCACCTGCCTTTCTCTCAGCCATGTTTTAGGACTTCCCAATTTTGGAGGAAGGAAGGAAGGAAGGAAGGAAGGAAGGAAGGAAGGAAGGAAGGAGAGAAGGAAGTAAGGAAAGAAGAAAGGGGAGAAGGAAGGAAGGAAAAAAAGAAGGAAGGAAGGAAAGAAGGAAGGGGAGAAGGAAGGAAGGAAAGAAAGAAAGAAAGAAAGAAAGAAAGAAGGAAGGAAGGAAGGAAAGAAGGAAAGAAGGAAAGAAGGAAAGAAGGAAAGAAGGAAGGGGAGAAGGAAAGAAAGAGGGAAGGAAGGAAGGAAGGAAAGAAGAAAGGAAGGAAGGAAAGAAGGAAAGAAGGAAGGGGAGAAGGAAGGAAAGAAGGAAGGAAGGAAGTACAGAAGGAAGAAAAGAAGGAAGGAAAGAAGGAAGGAAAGAAGGAAGGAAGGAAAATCAAGTAGTCTTTAAGGGAGGAAAACACACCAGAAGGGGAAAAGGGAGGAAGGAAATAAAGGAGGGTGGAAGGGGAAGCTGGCTGGATGGATGGAAAAATAAAAGAAGGAGAAAGTTGAAGATGGGAGGAAGAGAGGAAGAAGAGAAGGAAGGAAGGTTGAAGAAAAGAAAAAGGGGGGAAAGGACAAAAGAAAGAAGAAGCGGAAGGAAGGGCAAGGAGAAACAGAAGGGGGAAAAAGACTGAAGGAAGGAAAGAACACGGGACTGATGGAAGGAAAGAAAGAAGGAAGGGAAAAGGAATAAAGGATAGAAAGGGGAGACGGGGAAGGAGGGGGAAAATAGTAGGCTGTAAGCGAAGGAAGTAGGCAAGAAAGGAGAAAAGAAGGAAGGAGGGATGGAAGGCGAGAAGGGAAGACTGAAGGAAGGAATGAGAAAGTTAAGGATGGAAGGAAGAAGGGAGGGAAGGGAAGGGAGAAAAAAGGAAGGAAGAAAAAAGAGGGAGGAAAGGACAAAAGAAAAGGGAGGGAGGAACGGAAAGGAGAAAGAAAAGAAAAGGAAGGGTGAAAAAGAAGACCGAAGGAAGGAAAGAAAGGGAAGGAAGGAAGGAAGGATGGGGAGAAGGGGGGAAAAGTGAGGGCAGGAGGGAAGAAGGAAGGGAAGAAAGGAAAAAGAAATGGGCTGTAAGGGAGGGAAGCATTCGGGGAGAGAGAGGCGGTTAAATAATAATAATAATAATAATAATAATAATAATAATAATAATAATTGTTACTGTTATTAAGATTAGAAGGGTAGATGTAAGAAAGGAAAGGGAAACAGCCTAGAAGGAAAGTTAAGAGCGGGAGGAAGAAGGGAGTGAAGGGAAGCGAAGAGGGGAAAAGTAAGGAAGAGTGAAGGAAAGAAAAGGGGAGGAAAGGACAAAAGAAAAGGGAGGAATGGGAAAGATAGTGAAAGGAAGGGGAAAAAGAAGAATGAAGGAGAGAAAGAGGGATGGGGGAAATGAAGAAAGGAAAGGCGGCGAAGGGAGAGAGGGAGGCAGCGGGTCTATGAATGATCTACCCGAATGATTCGGATCTTTTCCCTTCCTGTTTGGTGTGAGAAGCACTTTCCCGCTTCCTTCTCTTCTTTCGGAAAGAAAGAGAAAGAAGGAGGGAGGGAAGGAAGGGAAGAGAAAAGGAACGAAGAAAGGCGTTCCTTCCTTTCCTCCTTCTTTCCTTTCTTCCTTCCCTCCCTCTTTCTTTCCTTCCTTCCTTCCCCCCTCTTTCTTTCTCTCTTTCCTTCTCTCCCTCTTTCTTTCTCTCCTTCCTTCCTTCGCCCCTTTCTTTCTCTCTTTCCTTCTCTCCCTCTTTCTTTCTCTCCTTCCCTCCCTCCCTCTCTTTCCTTCTCTCCCTCCTTCTTTCTCTTTCCTTCTTTTCTCCCTCGTCCCTTCCTTTCTTTCCCCCCTTCCTTCCTTCTTTCACTCCTTCCTTCTCTCCTCCATTTCTTCTTTCCTTCCCTTCCTCCTTCCTTCCTCTCTTCTCTCCCTCCCTTCTTCTTTCTCTTTCCTTCTTTCCTCCCTTTTCCTTCCTTCCTTCTTCTTTTACCCCTTTCTTCTTTTACCTCTTTTTTCATTCCTTCTCTCCTCCCTCCCTCTTCCCTTCCTTCTTTCTTTTCCTTCATTCCTTCTTCCTTTCTTCCCTTCTTTCTTTTACCTCTTCCTTCCTTCTTTCCTTCCTTCTTCTTTTACTCCTTTCTTCATTCCTTCTCTCCTCCCTCCTTCCCTTCTTTCCTTTCTTCCCCCTCCTTTCTCTTTCCTTCTTTCCGCCCGCTTCTTTCCTTCTCTTTACACCTTCCTTCCTTCATTCCTTCTCTCTTCCCTTCTTTCGTTTACTCCTGCTTTCCTTCTCTTTCCTTCTCTCCTCCCTCCCTCCCTCCCTTCTTTCCTTCCTTACCTCCTTTCTTTCTTTCCTTCCTTCCTTTCCCCTTTTCCCGGCTCTTTCTCCCTTCAAACGCGCTTTAAAGCCGCGGTTTCTTTCCATAGTAAGCCGGGACCAAAGTATTCCACGCGTGTGTTTGCCTTGCTTTGGATTTCCCGGCTGGAAAGTCTACTCTTGGAAGGAGAAAAATCCCTAAGATTTCCCGAAGACTCCCATTTGGCAGCCTCTCTCCTGTCCCTTTGTAACCGCTACGCTTTGTTTTCCTGCTCCTTGAGTCTCCACCTCGAATATAATATAATAATAGATAATAAATGTAATCTAATGTAATTAATATAGTATAAATAAGAGATAAATATAATAAATATAATAATATAAGATGCAATGTAATATGATATGGCAAGAGATACTATAATAAAATACTATAATAATGCAATCTAATAGAAATATAATCAGAAATAATAAATATGATATAATTAATATAGTATAAATATAAGATGCAATGTAATATAATATGGCAAGAGATACTATAATAGAATAGAATTAATATATTAAAATACAACAGAACGGTCTAATGTAATATAATGTAAATATAAAATAAATATAATATAATTAATATGGTATAAATATAATAAGAGATTAAATATAATAATAATAATATAAGAGAGAATAAACATAATATAATTAATATAGTATAAATATAATAAGAGATAAATATAATAATAATAATATAAGAGAGAATAAATATAATATAATTAATATAGTATAAATATAATAAGAGATAAATATAATAATAATAATATAAGAGAGAATAAATATGATATAATTAATATAGTATAAATATAATAAGAGATAAAATATAATAATAATATAAGAGATCATAAATATAATATAATTGTTATAATAAATATAATAAGATGCAATGTAATATAATATGGCAAGAGACAGTATAATAGAATACTATAAAAATCAATCTAATATAAATATAATAATAAATAATAAATATGATATAATATAGTATAAATATAATAAGAGATAATAATAAGAGATAAATATAATAATATAAGGGATAATAAATATAATATAATTGTTATAATAAATATAATAAGATGCAATATAATATAATATGACAAGAGACAGTATAATAGAATACTATAATGATGCAATCTAACATAAATATAATAAGAAATAATAAATATAATATAATTAATATAGTATAAATATAATAAGAGATAAATATAATAATAATATAAGAGATCATAAATATAATAGTTATAATAAATATAATAAGATGCAATGTGTTATAATATGGCAAGAGATACTATAATAGAATACTATAAAAATCAATCTAATATAAATATAATAAGAAATAATAAATATAATATAATTAATATAGTATAAATATAATAAGAGATAAATATAATAATAATATAAGAGATCATAAATATAATAGTTATAATAAATATAATAAGATGCAATGTGTTATAATATGGCAAGAGATACTATAATAGAATACTATAAAAATCAATCTAATATAAATATAATAAGAAATAATAAATATAATATAATTAATATAGTATAAATATAATAAGAGATAAATATAATAATAATATAAGAGATCATAAATATAATATAATAGTTATAATAAATATAATAAGATGCAATGTAATATAATATGGCAAGAGACAGTATAATAGAATACTATAAAATCAATCTAATATAAATATAATAATAAATAATAAATATAATATAATTAATATAGTATAAATAAGAGATAAATATTATAATAATAATATCAGAGATCATAAATATAATATAATAGTTATAATAAATAATATAATATGGCAAGAGATACTATAATAGAATACTATAAAAATCAATCTAATATAAATATAATTAGAAATAATAAATATGATATAATTAATATAGTATCAATATAATAAGAGATAAATATAATAATAATATCAGAGATCATAAATATAATAGTTATAATAAATATAATAAGATGCAATGTAATATAATATGGCAAGAGATACTATAATAGAGTTAATATATTATAAAAAAATAATAGCAGAAAATAGAAGATATATTTATATTTCCCATAATAACGAAAAATATAACAGGATATATTTAAAATTACCATAATAAAATACAAGAGAATATAATATAAATATGATTAATATCATGAAATAACTTAAAAACGACAGGAAAGATAAACATAAAATAAAATAAAATATACAGCGTGGCCAGGACTATAGATTTCGGATTTCCCCTGATTTTGGAATCTTGGCGGCGGGAATTAATGCGGGTTGATCGCGCTTTAACTAGCCCTGGAGCCCTGCTTTGTCAAGCTCCCAAATCCCAGGAAATCCCACAAATAAACAGATCTAATCTCCGGTTTTTTCCACGGCCTCTTCGATCTCATTTCAGACCAAGATGCGAATCTGAGGATGTATGTATACCATACGTTCCCCCTCTCTATATATTATTTCAGTGTTTTTCCCCTATAGGAAGATATAGATAGATAGATTCTCATAGAAAGATATAATAAACGTTCAAAGTTTTTCTACAGGAAGGTGTGTATGTGTATATATGAACAGTTATTATATCTTTCTATGAGAAACCTATACCTATATATTCCTATAGTAAAAAAACTAACCTTGATAATACCTTTCTGGAAGAATATAGATATGACATATTTCTTCCTATCACATCTTTCTGTAAGAATATAGCTATCTAGGAAAGATATAGATAACTATATTCATAGGAATATCACAGAATCAGCAAGGTTCCCTTTGTAACCGCTACGCTTTGTTTTCCTGCAACTTTCGTCTATATTCATTCCTATAGAAAAAAGCTTGCCTGTTTCTATAAGAAGGTAGCTACCTATAGCATCCTATAGAAAGAAAAAACTCTACTCTTTATTTTAGCTTTCGATATCTATCTATTTGTTTATATCTTCCTATAGAGAAAAAAACTAACGGTTATTATATCTTTCTATAAGTATATCCTATATATCCTCTCTCTCTCTCTATATATATATAATATTATATAAATGTGTGTGTTTTTATATATATTATCTTTAGATAAGTATATCCTTTCTTTCGATAAGTATATATATATATATATATATATATAATATTATATACATAGAGAGAGAGGATATATAGGATATACTTATAGATATATATATTTACTATATATATATAAAATATTATATATATGTGTGTGTGTTTTTATATATATTATCTTTAGATAAGTATATCCTTTCTTTCGATAAGTATATATATATAATATTATATATATAGAGAGAGAGAGGATATATAGGATATACTTATAGATATATATACTTACTATATATATATAATATTATATATGTGTGTGTTTTTATATATATTATCTTTAGATAAGTATATCCTCTCTTTCGGTAAGTATACCCCCTTCTTTCTATAATATTATATAATTATATATATATATATAGAGAGAGAGAGAGTATATATAATATTATATGTATATATGTTTTATATATCTCATCTTTCTATAAGTACATCCTCTCTCCCTCCCTCTCTCTCTCTCTCTCTATATATATATATGAATAGAAAGCTGTGTGTATAATTATATTATATATTATATATATTTCTTTAAGTATATCATATATATATAGAGAGAGAGAGAGAGAGAGAGGATGTACTTATCGAAAGATGAGATATATAAAACATATATATGTGTGTGTGTGTGTGTGAATAGAAAGGTGTGTGTATAATTATATTATATATTATATATATTTCTTCAAGTATGTCATATATATATATATATACACACAGAGAGAGAGAAAGGAATGTATATAAACACATATTTCTTTAAATATGTCTCATATATATATATATATATATAGAGAGAGAGAGAGAGAGAGAAAGGAATGTGTGTGTGTATATATATATATATACATACATACATATATATATACATATATATATATACATACACACACACACACACACATCTATCTATCTATCTATCTATCTATCTATATATATATATATATATTCCTATAGAAAGTAACCCAGGTCGCTGGATTTAACGCTTATTGCATCTTTCTATAGAAATCTATATACAGTATCTATATGCTTCTCTCTCTCTCTCTCTCTATATATATATATAGGAATATATATTATAGAATACAAGAATTCTATATAATGTGGAATATAAGGAACTCACTTAGCTGGACTAAATATTTAGTGTATTCTATAGTGCTCTCTCTAAATATATAGGCACATACATACATTATCTCTCTCTCACACACACATATATGTATTATATGTGTGTGTGTATGAGAGAGATAATGTATAACACATATATTCTCTCACACACACATATCATATATATTATATATAATAGAAAGAAATAATATATATGTGTGCGATATATATTATGTTATATATTATAAAATATGTGTGTGCCATATATTATACAATAATATATGCTATATTATATATATTATATAATATATAACATAATGTTATATAATATATATATCACATATATTCTTTCTCTCTCTCTCTCACACACACACACACACACACATATATAATATATATAGCAAGTATTATTATAATATATATTATAATATATAATATTATATATAACACATACATATATATTATAATATATAATATATCGCACATATATTTTGTAATAGATACTATTTCTCTCTTTCTATAGAAGGAAACAGACTTCCCCCAGATTTTACATTTATTATATCTATTTTTTCCGAGTTTAAAATGGTATTTTCTCCTTTGCATGTTTTGCCTTCCTCTTAAATCCGCTATCAAAACCATTGAACCGGTGTATCAACGAAAACAGGATGGTAAAACATCCGGGCAACCTCCCCTGGGCAACATCCTTGCAGACGGCCAGTTCTCTCACACCAGAAACGACTTGCAGTTTCTCAAGTCACTCCTGACACACAAAAAATAATTAAATAATATTAATACTAATAATAGAGCTTTCCTTGCTCCTTTTCAAATAAAATCCTGACTAATAATAATAATAATAATAATAATGTGCTACATTATTATTATTATTATTATTAATAGTAATAATAATAATAATAATGTGCTACATTATTATTATTATTAAAGACAATAATTCTGTGTTGTTATTAACTACACATGCGGATAATACTAATACAAAATAGTATATTGGTATTGAACACCAGTACTATTTTGTGTTGTTGTTATTATTATTATTAGTATTGAGAATAGCAATTCAGTGTCTGTTATTAGCAACGAATGAAGACAATACTAATGCTAATACTAGCAATATAACAAAACAGTATTGGTATTGTACACAATACTATTTTGCATGTTGTTATTGTTATTATAATTAGTATGATTATTATTGAGAATAGTAATTCAGTGTTGTGATAACTGAATTACTATTCTCAATAATAATCATACTAACAACAATCATACTGTTTTGTTATATTGCTAGTATTATCCACATGTGCAATATAACAAAACAGTATGATTGTTACTATTACTGTCATTATTGAGAATAGCAATTCAGTGTTGTGATGGACAACACATGTGGATAATACTAACAATATAACAAAATAGTATTATTATTACTACTACTAGTAGTAGTAATAATAATACTATTATTACTAATATGCTAATGATTGTTATATTGATGTTTAATTGTTGATGCTATTGTTTTAACTGTCCCATATTCGTTTTGTGATGTTTTTGCATTGCATTTTGCTGCTGTTAACTGCTTTGAGTCGCCTGAGGACTGAGAAAAGCGGTATATAAATAAAGTAAATAAATAAATAAAGTAAATAGTCTCGTTTTGGTAATTACCTATTTACCTATTACTATTAGTATTGTCCACAAATACTATTTTGCATTGTTGTTACTGTTATTAATATTGAGAATAGAAATGCAGTGTTGTGATGAACAACACACGTGGATAATTCTAATAATATAACAAAATAGTATTATTATTAGTAGTATTTGTATTGTACAACAATACTACTTTGTATTGCTGTTGTTGTTACTGAGAATAGTAATTCAGTGTTGTGATGAACAACACATGTGGGTAATACTAACATTATAACAAAATAATATTGGTATTATTATTGTTATTAATATTAGTAGTATTAGTATTGGTGTTGTAAACCAATACAATTTCATGTTGTTGTTGCTGCTGCTGTTGTTGTTACTATTAGTCATTATTGAGAATAGTAATTCAGCGTGTTGTGATGGACAACACATGTGGATAATACTAACAATATAACAAAACAATATTATTATTGGGTTATTGTAGGTTTTTCCGGGCTATATGGCCATGTTCTGGAGGCAATTTTTCTCCTGACGTTTCGCCTGCATCTATGGCAAGCATCCTCAGAGGTAATGAGGTCTGTTGGAAGTATTATTATTAGTTTTGGTATTGTACACTAACATGTGGATAATACTAACAATATAACAAAACAAGATTATTATTATTATTATTATTATTATTATTAGTTTTGGTATTGTATACCAACATGTAGATAATATTAACAAAATAACAAATTATTATTATTAGTAGTAGTAGTAATGATATTGTACACCAATATGATTTTGTGCTGTTGATGTTGTTGTTATTGTATATATTGTATATTCTATATGATGAACATTGCCTTCATTATTATTACTATTCCGGTTTGTTCTCATGGCATCCAGAAGTCACTCTGAGTTTGCTTTTGCAGAGAGGAGAAGCGGGTGTATGTAAACAATAATAATAATAATAATAATAATAATAATAATAATTGGTTTATAAGGAAATTGTCGAAATAATGTGGTTTGGGACCACTTGAACACTCTGCCATGAGCTACTGGGAATCAAACCTTTTGTGGAGAGCTTATTATTATTATTATTATTATTATTATTATTATTATATTGACACAAAAATGCACAAAAATAATATAATATTATAATATTATACTACATTATTACTTGAACACTCTGCCATTAACTCTTGGGAGATTATTATTATTATTTTTATTATTATATTTTACTGACACAAAACACACAAAAATAATATTATATTATATTGTGTTATAATATTATATTATTACTTGAACACTGCCATGAACTCCTGGAAGCTAATTATTTTTATTATATAAAAAATAATAATAGTTCAAGTAATAATATTATATTTTTGTGTGTTTTGTGTCAGTAAAATATTATATAATAATATTATTATATATATTTTACTGACACAAAACACACAAAAATAATATAATATTATTACTTGAACTCTTGAATATTATTACTCTGCCATAAACAC
The DNA here is from genome assembly GCF_037176765.1 of Anolis sagrei. NCBI lineage: Eukaryota > Metazoa > Chordata > Lepidosauria > Squamata > Anolidae > Anolis > Anolis sagrei. Next base: position 23,516,856 of record NC_090031.1, on the reverse strand, counting down.
CTGGGATAGATAGATAGATAGATAGATAGATAGATAGAATATGCATCTCCCTATTTCTGAAGTTGGCATTTCTGTTTAGCTCTGATGGGCCTTGACTGACAGCTGGGAGAAAGGGGAGGGACTCACCCCTGAAAGGGGAACAAAGGCTTGCTTTGGGAAGTGGGGGGGGGGGGGCTCCCTTTTCCTTTCCTATTTTACCTTTACTTCCTTTTTCCTTTCCTTCTACTCAAAATCCTTCCACCCAAAGGACTTCTCTCACCCTCCAAATAGCTCTCAAGGAAACTTGGTGGGACCCCCCCTTTTTAAGGCTCTCCAAGCTTGGGAGTTGTAGTTTCCCAAGGCCTTTTGGCCTTCTCTGCCCACACCACAACTCCCAGGGTCAAAACCCGAAGGCAGGATGGAGGTGGAAGACAACACTGAAGGCAAGCGCCACTACAAGAGCTAATAATAATAATAATAATAATAATAATAATAAAAATAATAACAACAATAATCTGTCCCTGGGGTTTTTGCCCAGCCCAATGGATGCCTATGTGACCCCACTTTCAGGGCCCTGGGAGTTGCAGTTTGGCCGAGAAAGCAAAGGACAGAGCCATGGGGGGAAATTGTAGCACCGTATGTCATATTGAAATTAGTAGTAATATTAATAATATGGTGGAGAAGGAGGAGGAAGAAGAAGGGGAGGAAAAGGAGGAAAACAATGTAGAAGTACTGGAGGAGGAGGAAGTTGAAGGAGGAAGAAGAAGAAAACGAGAAGGAGAACTAATAGTTATGAAGGAGGAAGGAGTCCTAGTAGTGAAGGAGGAGGAAGAAGAGGGAGAGAAGAAAAAGTAGTAGTGGAGGAGGAAGATAAACGGAAAAAGAGGAGGAGAGGAAAAGGAGCAGGAGGAGAGAAGAAGAAGAAAAGGAAGTAGACGAAAAATAGGAGGAGAGGAAGAAAAGGAGAAAGAGGAGCAAAAAAGAAGAGGAGGAAGAAGACGGAAAAAGAGGAGGAGAAAGAAGAAGACAAAAAAGGAGGGAAAAGAGAAGAAAACGGAAAAGAAGAGGAGACGGAGGAGGAAGTAGTAGTGAAGGAAGAGGAGAGGAAAAGGAGAAAGAGGAGGAAGAAGAAGAGAAGTAGGAGGAAGGCGAAAAAGAGAAGGAGAGGAAGAAGAGGAGGATGAGAAAGAAGGAGAGGAGGAAGAAGGAGAAAAAAAGAAGAGGTTTTCTTTTGCAGAGAGGAGAAGCGGGTATATGTAAACATAATAATAATAATAATAATCATCATCATCATCATCTTTGGTTTATAAGACGGAGGAGGAAGCTGTAGTAGTGGTGAAAGAAGAGGAGAGGAAAAGGAGGCGGAGGAGGAAGAAGAAGAGGAGTAGGAGGAAGAAAGCTAAAGACAAAAAAGAGGAGGAAGAGGAAGGCGAAAAAGAGGAGGAGAGGGTGAAGGGGGGAAAGAGGAAAAAGAAGAAGACAAAAAAGGAGGAGAAAGAAGGAGAGGAGGAAGAAGGAGAAGGAAGAAGAGGGGGAGAAAGAAGACAAAAAAGAAGGAAAAGAGGGGTAAAGAAGGAGGAAGAAGGCGAAAAACAAGAGAGGATGAACAGGGAAGGAGGAAGAAAAAGACGACGAAAAAAGGAGGAGAAAGAAGGAGAGGAAGGAAGAAGACGGGGAGGAAGAAGACAAAAAAGAAGGAAAAGAGGAAGGAGCAAAAAGGGGAAAAGGAGGAGGAAGAAGAAGGCGAAAAACAGGAGAGGATGAACAGGGAAGGAGGAAGAAGGAGAAGAAGGAAGAAGAGGGGGAGGAAGACGACAAAAAAGAAGAAAAAGAGGAAGGAGAAAAAAGATGAGGAGAAAGAAGTCAAAAAAGAGGAAAAGGGGGAGGAAGAAGGCGACAAAGAGGAGGAGAGGATGAACAGGGGAAGGAAAAAGAAGAAGAAAAGGAGGGGGGAGGAGAGGAAGGAGAGGAGAAGGAGAAAGAAGGAGAAGAGGGGGAGGAAAAAGAAGGAAAAGAGAATGGAGAAAAAAGAATAGGAGAAAGAAGACAAAAAAGAGGAAAAGGAGGAGGAAGAAGAAGGCGAAAAAGAGGGGGGAATGAACAGGGGAAGGAGGAAGAAGAAGAAGACAAAAAGGAGGGGGAAGGAGAGGAGGAAGAGGAGAAGGGAAAAGACAGAAAAGAGGAGAAGGAGAGGAGGAAGAAGAGGAGTAGGAGGCGAAGCTGCAACCCTACCGCCCCTCTGTCCCTGTCCCGGGTTTGTGCGGAGTCTCCTTCGCGGAGAGGAAAAGCGGGCTCCAGAGCAAGATCCGCGTGTGTTTGGAGGGCCTTCTTCTTCTTTTGGGGGGCGTCGAGCCCCCTTCCCTGCCCAGCCTGGCCCGTCCTTTCTTACCGGAAGAAGTCGTTCTTGCAGTAGAGCTTCCCTTCTCGGGAGAAGCACTTCTCGGTGAGGTTGCACTTGCACTCGCAGCACTGGACGCACTTGACGTGCCAGGCCCGGTCCAGCACGTTGAGCAGGAAGCGGTCCAGGATGGGGCGCTTGCACCCCGCGCAGTGAACCATCCTGGGCGGGAAGGAGGGCGGGAGGAAGGGGGGGGCAGGCCCTCCGGACCGGGGTGGGTGGGGGGGATATTGGACAGGGAAGGAAAGAAGGAAGGAAAGAAGGGCACAGAGGAGGGGAAAAGGAGAGAAGGACTCTAAAGAAGGCTCCAGGAAGGAAGGAGGAAAGAGAGGAAGGAGGAAAGAGAAAAAGGAGGAAAGAAAAGAAGGGGGAAAGAGAGAAAGGAAGGAAGAGAAGGAGGAGGAAAGAGAGAAGGAAACAAAAGAAAGCTCCACGAAGGAAGCGAGAAAGAGAGGAAGGAGGAAAGAGAAAACGGAGGAAAGAAAAGAAGGGGGAAAGAGAGGAAGGAATGAAGAGAAGGAGGAGGAAAGAGAGACGGAAACAAAAGAAGGCTCCACGAAGGAAGCGAGAAAGAGAGGAAGTAGGAAAGAGAGAAAGGAATGAAGAGAAGGAGGAGGAAAGAGAGAAGGAATCAAAAGGAAGCGAGAAAGAGGGGAAGGAGGAACGACAAAAAGGAGGAGACAGAAAGGAAGGAAGAGAAAGAGGAGGAAAGAGAGAAGAGATCGAAAGAAGGCTCCACGAAGGAAGCGGGAAAAGAGGGGAAGGAGGACAGAGAGGTAAAAGGAAAGAGAGGAAGGAGGAAAGAGAGAAAGTATCGAAAGGAAGGAAGGAAGAGAAGAAGGAGGGGGAAAAAGGAGGAAAACAAGAAAACAAAGGGGACTTCACGAAGGAAAGGGGAAAGAAAAGGAGGGAGAAAGAGAGGAATGGAAGAAATGAAGAACAGGAGAGAAAGAGAAAAAAGAGGGAAAAGGAGAATGTAGGAAGAGAAGAATGGGAGAGGAAGAGAAGAAGGCAAGACAAGAAATACAAAGACAACTTGAAAGAAAGGGAAAGAAAAGGAGGGAGAAAGAGAAGGAAAAGAGGCGCGCACAAGGGAAAAGGAAGAAGAAGGAAAGAGGGTTAAAAAAGAGAGAGAGAAGGAAAAGAAAACACAAAAGAAAGAGGAGAAAAAGAAGGAAGGGAGGAAGGAAGAAAGAAGTCTCGGGGAAGGAAGGGAAAAGAAAAGGAGGGAAAGAAAGGGAAGAAAAGAAGGAAGAGAAGTCTGGGCGAAGGAAGGGAAAAGGAAAGGAAGGAAAGAAGGAAAAGCAGTCTGGGCGAAGGGAAGAGGAAAGGAAGGGAAGGAAGGGAAGGGTTTAACTCAGGAGGCGACGTTTGGGAAGGAGGACCATCTGCAGAGCCTTCTTCTTCCTCCTTGGCTCCTTCCTTCCTGCGGAAACGTTTCCCCGGATCTCTTCCGTGTTTGTGAGGTGGAAGCGGTCGGGCTTAAGAAGCATCAGCCCGGAAGCCTTCCGCGACCCTGGGAAGCATCCCGGAATTACCCAAAGAGAGAGAGGAAGAAGAGGGAGAGCATCCGGATTGAGGTAGAGAGAGAGAGCAGTCCCAAGTGCAGCTTGACATGGAGAGCCTGGAGGGAGAAGAAGAGCCTTCAATTCGGAAGTGTCGGAAGCAAAAGTTCGGGTTCCGGCTCCATTCGGAAGGAAGGAAGAGGAAGAGGAGGAAGAAAAGCCCCCCTTGGATCTCCCTTCCTCCTTGGGGCATGGACCCCCTCCTGGCTCCCTCTCCTCCTAAGGAAAGGGAAGCCCCCTCCTTCTCTCCTTGCCTTCTTCTTTTCCTCTTTTCCTTCCTTCCTTCCTTCCTCCTTCTATCTTCTCTCAGCACTAGACTGCCTGCTCCCTCTCTTCCCCAGCCTTATGCAGTGACCTCTGACGTCACGGGCAACGCCGGCCAATCAGCGCCCTCCCTCCCTCTTCCTCCTCCTCCTCCTGCATCCGAGCATCCTTCTGCCTCCTCTTCGGGATGGACCACAGGCAGAGAGAGCCTCCTCTTCCCCCCTCTTCCAAAACAGAGAGAGAGAGAGAGAGAGAGGAAATAGGCTGGTGTGTGGCTTCTCCCCTGCCTGCCTGCCTTCCTCCAAGTTGGAGGAAAGTTTCCAGCCAGGCCAGGAAGGATCCGGTAGGTCGCTGGGGCTGGGGAAGGGGCTGGGGAAGGGAGCCTGGGGGGCTTGCAATGGGTCCGGGTGAGGGGGGGGATTCATTGCCTTCAGAGGGAGGGGGGAGAGCCCTTGGAATTGCCTTTGATAGAGCCATACAGGGAGATCTGGAGAGAGGGAGGGAGAGAGAAGGAGACAGAGAGAGAGAGAGAGAGAGAGAGAGAGAATGTGTGTGTCTGGATATATATATATATATATATATATATATATATATATACTATATTTACTATATTTACTATATTATATATATATATTAGACAGACTGTCCGACAGAGATACACACACACACACACACACATATAAATACAGTAAATATATATATTTACTATATTTACTATATGATATTTATCAGACAGACTGTCTGACTGATTAATATAATATAATATAATATATATTTACTATATTTACAATATTATATATATTAGACAGACTGTTTGAAAGATATATATATATATATACTATATTTACTATATTTACTATATTTACTATATGATATTTATCAGACAGACTGTCTGACTGATTAATATAATATAATATATAATACAGTAAATATATGTTTACTATATTTACTATATTATATATATTAGACAGACTGTATGACTGATATATATATATATATATGATATTAACTATATTATATATATTAGACTGTCAGACTGAGATATATATATATATATAATTTTACTATATTATATATTATATTGCTATATTATATATAAAATGTATTATATAAAATATATAATATGTATTATTTACTATAATATTATAATATATGTATTATTTACTATATTATTTTACTATATTATATATATTAGTCAGACTGTGTGACTGATATATATATTAATTTCACTCTAATATATATATATATATATATAGTATTATTATAGTATTATTTACTACATTTTATATATATAATTTTACTCTATTATATATGTATATTGTTTACTATATGTAGTATCTACTGTATTACTATATACTATATATTATATATATTATTTTACTATATTATATATATTAGATATAATATTATATATTATTTTATAATATATATAAATATAACAGATATAATATAATAGATACTATATATATATACATACACACACATACATCTGTTAATATATATATATATATACACACACATATATCTATCACACACATATTCTCTCTCTATATATATAACATATATATACACACACACAATTTTTATATATATATTTATGTACATACATCTACATACCTATACTATACACACCCACCCACACACCCCTATGCACACACAGACATATATATATATATTCACATACACATGCATATACATACATACCTATATACTCATATCTAGATAGATATGAACATCTATCTATCTGTCCATCTATCTATTCACACCCCTATACACACATCTATATGTGTTTGTGTGTTTGTGGGAAGGGAGGGAAGAAAG